>NW_027016723.1:0-1253 GCF_036934945.1 Oncorhynchus masou masou
TAAAGATTCCACAGCCCATGTGTAAGAATAGGGGTGTTAACCCCAGTGTCTGGCTAAATTCCCAATCTGACCTTCATACCATCATGGACATCTAATCATCCCCAGCTTCCAATTGGCTCATTCATCTCCCCTGTAATTTTCCCCAGGTCGTTGCTATTATCTGTGCATAGTCACTTTACCCTTACCTACACTTCCGTTCAAAGGTTTGGGGTCACTTAGAAATGTCCTTGCTTTTGAAAGAAAAGACCATTTTTGGTCCATTAAAATAACATAACATTGATCAGAAATACAGTGTAGACATTGTTAATGTTGTAAATGACTATTGTATCTGGAAACGGCAGATTAGTTTTTAATGGAATATCTACGTAGGCGTACAGAGGCCCATTATCAGCAACCATCACTCCTGTGTTCCAATGGAGTGTTGTGTTAGCTAATCTACGTTTTTAAATTTAAAAGGCTATTTGATCATTAGAAAACCCTTATGCAGTTATGTTAGCACAGTTGAAAATTGTTGTTCTGATTAAAAAATCCTGGACTTCTTTAGACTCGTTGAGTATCTGGAGCATCAGCATTTGTGGGTTCAATTACAGGCTTAAAATGTCCAGAAACAAAGACCTTTCTTCTAAAACTCGTCAGTCTATTCTTGTTCTCAGAAATGAAGGCTATTCCATGTGCGAAATTGGCAAGAAACTGAAGATCTCGTACAACGCTGTGTACTACTCCCTTTACAGAACAGCGCAAACTGGCACTAACCAGAATAGAAAGAGGAGTGGGAGGTCCCAGTGCACAACTGAGCAAGAGGACAAGTAAATTAGAGTGTCTAGTTTGAGAAACAGACACCTCATAAGTCCTCAACTGGCAGCTTCATTAAATAGTACCTGCACAACACCAGTCTCAATGTCAACAGTGAAGAGACGACTCCGGGATGCTGGCCTTCTCGGCAGAGTTGCAAAGAAAAAGCCATATCTCAGACTGGCTAATAAAAAGAAAAGATTAAGATGGGCAAAGAACACAAACACTGGACAGAGGAACTTTTGATGTTATTTTAATGGACAATTATTATTTTTTCTTTCAAAAACAAGAACATTTCTAAGTGACCCCAAACCTTTGAACGGTAGTGTACATGTACAAATGACCTCGACTAACCTGTACCCCCGCACATTGACTCATGGCCAGGAAACTCCCAGACCTTAATCCCATTGAGAACTTGTGGTCAATCCTCAAGAGGCGGGTGGACAAACAAAAACCCACAA
>NW_027016724.1:0-48063 GCF_036934945.1 Oncorhynchus masou masou
TGAGTGTGGGAGGGTTGCCTTGGCTGCGGCCTCTGATAATGCAGTGAACTGGAGAGATGGTTAGTGTGGGAGGGTTGCCTTGGCTGAGGCCTCTGATAATGCAGTGAACTGGAGAGTTGGTTCGTGTGGGAGGGTTGCCTTGGCTGAGGCCTCTGATAATGCAGTGAACTGGAGAGATGGTTAGTGTGGGAGGGTTGCCTTGGCTGAGGCCACTGATAACGCAGTGAACTGGAGAGATGGTGAGTGTGGGAGGGTTGCCTTGGCTGAGGACTCTGATAATGCAGTGAACTGGAGAGATTCCAGCACAACACTTTCATGCAATCATAAAGTGCCGGAGTGTCTCTGAGTTCTCCTGCGTGTGTGTGTGTGTGTGTGTGTGTGTGTGTGTGTGTGTGTGTGTGTGTGTGTCTTACTGAACTGTCCTATAGAATGTAACTCACACACAGTGTGTGCGTTGGACATATTTCAGAGCTCTGTGGAAAGAAAGCCAAGGCTTTATCGTAAGAGAAGAAACCACTCCAAAACTACTGACATCACACCCACACCTCCTCACATTCATCACATAATGTCACTCTCGCTTTCTCTCCTTCTGTATCTCTCTGTTTAACTTTCTCTCCCCCCTCTCTGTATCTCTGTTTAACTTTCTCTCCCCCCCTCTCTGTATCTCTGTTTAACTTTCTCTCCCCCCTCTCTGTATCTCTGTTTAACTTTCTCTCCCCCCTCTCTCTGTATCTCTCTGTTTAACTTTCCTCCTCCCTCTCTATATCTCTGTTTAACTTTCTCTCCCCCTCTCTGTATCTCTGTTTAACTTTCTCTCCCCCTCTCTGTATCTCTGTTTAACTTTCTCTCCCCCTCTCTGTATCTATCTGTTTAACTTTCTCTCCACCCATCTCTCTGTTTCTACTTCTTCCTCACTTTCACATTTTCTATCCCTCTATATCTCACTTTGCCTCTTCTACATCATTTTAGTCCACCCCCTCTCCCCTCATGAATTAGCCTCGTTCACCAGAAAAATAAAAGAAGTGAGAGACTTGGTGGTTTCCTGTCTTGTAAAAGAAGTGAGAGACGTGGTGGTTTTCCTGTCTTGTAAAAGAAGTGAGAGACGTGGTGGTTTCCTGTGTTGTAAAAGCGGGGTTATTAAAGAGCAGAAGAGCAGCTAACCGGAAATATAGCTTATGAATTAATTGATCTTATTACAGATCAGAACTTCTGATAGGGTATTATTAATGTCCTCTACTGCGATTGATGTCCTCTACTGCGATTGATGTCCTCTACTGCGATTAATGTCCTCTACTGCGATTGATGTCCTCTACTGCGATTAATGTCCTCTACTGTGATTAATGTCCTCTACTGCGATTGATGTCCTCTACTGCGATTAATGTCCTCTACTGCGATTAATGTCCTCTACTGTGATTAATGTCCTCTACTGCGATTGATGTCCTCTACTGTGATTAATGTCCTCTACTGCGTTTAATGTCCTCTACTGCGATTAATGTCCTCTACTGCGATTAATGTCCTCTACTGCGATTGATGTCCTCTACTGCGATTGATGTCCTCTACTGCGATTAATGTCCTCTACTGCGATTGATGTCCTCTACTGCGATTGATGTCCTCTACTGCGATTAATGTCCTCTACTGTGATTGATGTCCTCTACTGCGATTGATGTCCTCTACTGTGATTAATGTCCTCTACTGCGATTGATGTCCTCTACTGCGATTGATGTCCTCTACTGCGATTAATGTCCTCTACTGCGAATGATGTCCTCTACTGCGATTAATGTCCTCTACTGCGATTAATGTCCTCTACTGCGATTAATGTCCTCTACTGCGATTAATGTCCTCTACTGTGATTAATGTCCTCTACTGCGATTAATGTCCTCTACTGCGATTAATGTCTTCTACTGCGATTAATGTCCTCTACTGCGATTGATGTCCTCTACTGTGATTAATGTCCTCTACTGCGATCAATGTCCTCTACTGTGATTAATGTCCTCTACTGCGATTAATGTCCTCTACTGCGATTAATGTCCTCTACTGCGATTGATGTCCTCTACTGCGATTAATGTCCTCTACTGCGATTAATGTCCTCTACTGTGATTAATGTCCTCTACTGCGATTAATGTCCTCTACTGCGATTAATGTCCTCTACTGTGATTAATGTCTTCTACTGTGATTAATGTCCTCTACTGTGATTAATGTCCTCTACTGCGATTAATGTCCTCTACTGCGATTAATGTCCTCTACTGTGATTAATGTCTTCTACTGTGATTAATGTCCTCTACTGTGATTAATGTCCTCTACTGCGATTAATGTCCTCTACTGCGATTGATGTCCTGTACTGTAGAACGGTGCAGTCAGTTCTAAGGTTGTTTATAGGAAGGGATGGGTCATGTTATGTCATAAAGGTTGTAGGCAGGATGGTTGTATAACATGTGTTTATACCATTTAGCCAGTCACTTTCAAATGACCGTATGAACAAACAGATAGACATCCTCAAACCAACCAACAACCGTACATGGTAGCAAGTAGGTTTGGAACAGGTGTGTGGGGTGTTGGGTTTGGGTTGTAAAATGGTTCAGGGTGAATGTCAATGTCCCTGTGTCCCCTTTAGGCCACCGTCCACAGCCATGAAACTGGGCATCCAGCAGGCAGAGGCAGGGTGTCTCTACGAAGACAGGAAGGGAGGGGACACCCACACACCCTGCCTCCCCATACCAGGTACATATACACACCCACACCCTGCCTCCCCATACCAGGTACACAGCCACACCCTGCCTCCCCATACCAGGTACACAGCCACACCCTGCCTCCCCATACCAGGTACACAGCCACACCCTGCCTCCCCATACCAGGTACACACACACACCCTGCCTCCCCATACCAGGTACACAGCCACACCCTGCCTCCCCATACCAGGTAAACAGCCACACCCTGCCTCCCCATACCAGGTACACACACACACCCTGCCTCCCAATACCAGGTACACACACACACCCTGCCTCTGGGTACCAGGAAAACACACACACACACACACCCTGTCTCCCCATACACACACACCCTGTCTCCCCGTACACACACACCCTGTCTCCCCGTACACACACACCCTGTCTCCCCGTACACACACAGCCTGTCTCCCCGTACACACACACCCTGTCTCCCCATACACACACACCCTGTCTCCCCATACACACACACCCTGTCTCCCCATACACACACACACCCTGTCTCCCCATACACACACACCCTGTCTCCCCATACACACACACACCCTGTCTCCCCATACACACACACACCCTGTCTCCCCATACACACACACACCCTGTCTCCCCATACACACACACACCCTGTCTCCCCATACACACACACACCCTGCCTCCCCATACCAGGTACACACACACACCCTGCCTCCCCATACTAGGTACACAGCCACACCCTGCCTCCCCATACACACACACCCTGAGTCCCCATACACACACACCCTGTCTCCCCGTACACACACACCCTGTCTCCCCGTACACACACACCCTGTGTCCCTGTACACACACAGCCTGTCTCCCCGTACACACACAGCCTGTCTCCCCGTACACACACACCCTGTGTCCCCGACACACACACCCTGTGTCCCCGTACACACACACCCTGTCTCCCCGTACACACACAGCCTGCCTCTGCGTACCAGGAACACTCACCCAAATACTCACATCCCGCCAGCTCTGGACACTTTTGAATTGATTTACAGCAGTATGGCAGGATTGAACCCCGTTATTCATGAATCATTAGTGCTAATGTCGTGCAGATGTTGTGTCAATGTTGTGCTGACGTTGTGCTGCTATCCCCTCCTGCTCAGAGCCCCCAGGGAAGTGTGTGTCTGTTTCTGATGAGCCGAGAGCATCTGGCCACTCTAGAACATCCAGCTATGCCAGCCAACAGTCCAAAGTGTCAGGTATCTAAACACCACGTCTGAACCAGATATTAATTACAAAAGGCGACCTATTATGAATTAAAAAGATTATGAATAGTATGTATGAATGTCTGAAAGGCCATAGCTTGCCCCCAGAGTTATCTTTGTGGTTGTGAAATCTGGTTCTATTATGTCTACCACTGTCGTGGAGTGTAATATTGCCTACTCGTTCCCCTATAGGCTATAGCTCAGGTCACTCACGTTCCTCCAGCCTATCAGAGCTCACACACAAGAGGAACCCCTCAGCGGCTCCGCCTCCACAGGCATCGGCAGTAGTATTCCTGAACTCAGTGTGGACCGGGGGCTGAGAGGGAGGCCCGCTCTACACCTCCTGTCTCTGTCACCTGCTCCCCCGTGCCTGAACACCCCCCCCACCCCCACAAAGAGCTATTTCCTCAGAGAGACACAGCAGGTAATATCTGCACACTTACTCACTCACCTCTGACCTTTCAACCTGAACCCCCCCACCCCCCACAAAAGAAAGCTGCCTCCTCAGAGAGACTCAGCAGGTAATATCTGCACACTTACTCACTCACCTCTGACCTTTCAACCTGAACCCCACCCCCACACAGAGCTCTGCCTCCTCAGAGAGACTCAGCAGGTACATCTGCACACTTACTCACTCACCTCTGACCTTTCAACCTGAACCTCCCCACACAGAGCTCTGCCTCCTCCAGAGAGACTCAGCAGGTAATATCTGCACACTTACTCACTCACCTCTGACCTTTCAACCTGAACCCCCCCCCACACAGAGCTCTGCCTCCTCAGAGACTCAGCAGGTAATATCTACACACTCACTCACCACTGACCTTTCAACCTGAACCCCACCCCCACACAGAGCTCTGCCTCCTCAGAGACTCAGCAGGTAATATCTGCACACTTACTCACTCACCTCTGACCTTTCAACCTGAACCCCCCCACACAGAGCTCTGCCTCCTCAGAGAGACTCAGCAGGTAATATCTGCACACTTACTCACTCACCTCTGACCTTTCAACCTGAACCCCCCACACAGAGCTCTGCCTCCTCAGAGAGACTCAGCAGGTAATATCTACACACTCACTCACCACTGACCTTTCAACCTGAACCCCACCCCCACACAGAGCTCTGCCTCCTCAGAGAGACTCAGCAGGTAATATCTGCACACTTACTCACTCACCTCTGACCTTTCAACCTGAACCCCACCCCCACACAGAGCTCTGCCTCCTCAGAGAGACTCAGCAGGTAATATCTACACACTTACCACTCACCTCTGACCTTTCAACCTGAACCCCCACACACAGAGCTCTGCCTCCTCAGAGAGACTCAGCAGATAATATTTTCACACACACTCACTCACCTTTGACCTTTCAACCTGAACACCCCCACAGAGCTCTGCCTCCTCAGAGAGACTCAGCAGATAATATTTTTCACACACTCACTCACCTCTGACCTTTCAACCTGAACACCCCCCCACCCCCACACAGAGCTCTGCCTCCTCAGAGAGACTCAGCAGATAATATCTACACACTCACTCACCCACTGACCTTTCAACCTGAACACCCCCCACCCCCACACAGAGCTCTGCCTCCTCCAGAGACTCAGCAGGTAATATTCACACACACACTCACTCACCTCTGACCTTTCAACCTGAACACCCCCCACCCCACACAGAGCTCTGCCTCCCTCAGAGAGACTCAGCAGGTAATATCTACACACACACTCACTCACCTTTGACCTTTCAACCTGAACACCCCCCCACCCCCACAGTGCTCTGCCTCCTCCAGAGACTCAGCAGGTAATATCTACACACTCACTCACCTCTGACCTTTCAACCTGAACACCCACCCCCACACAGAGCTCTGCCTCCTCAGAGACTCAGCAGGTAATATCTACACACTCACTCACCACTGACCTTTCAACCTGAACACCCCCCCACCCCCACACAGAGCTCTGCCTCCTCAGAGAGACTCAGAAGGTAATATCTACACACTCACTCACCTCTGACCTTTCAACGGAGTATCACAATGTAATCATCAGACGAGAACAGTAGTCTGTTATGGTGCTGCTGGCAATGTTCCATCTCATCCACCTTCTTTCTTTCTCACGTGTGTGTGTGTGTATATACATGGTGTGTGTGTGTATATACATGGTGTGTGTGTGTATATACATGGTGTGTGTGTGTGTGTGTCTCAGGCATCCAGTGAAGCAGAGCTCGGTGGAGTGTCAGCTGAAGAGGGTAGACGCCACGCGGGTAGATGCTGACGACATCGTGGAGAAGATCCTCCAGAGCCAGGACTTCAGCCACGGCCTGCTGGACTCCAGTGCTGAGGGTACGCTCACCATGCTAGATGTTAGCTCAATGTTCAGGGCTAGACTTTACCCAGCTCAGACACTTAGACTAGCTCAGAGGGCTAGGCTTTACCCAGCTCAGACACTTAGACTAGCTCAGAGGGCTAGGTTTTACCCAGCTCTCTTTTTTTCAGAGACTGCAGCCAAGATTTAGTGGAGTCTATTGTGAGGAAACTGTTTCCATGGATACTAGCAGGAATATAGGCCATAGTGGAGAGAGAGTTTAGCATGTGAGAGATGACTCCTGGCAGAGCTCTGTATACACCAGTCACGTCAGACAGACTCTACTGTCCTGTACACATCACAAGTTATGGCTATTTATAACCAGGTAGGCCAGATCACCTTTATTTAACCAGGTAGGACCAGATCACCTTTATTTAACCAGGTAGGCCAGATCACCTTTATTTAACCAGGTAGGCCAGATCACCTTTATTTAACCAGGTAGGCCAGATCACCTTTATTTAACCAGGTAGGCCAGATCACCTTTATTTAACCAGGTAGGCCAGATCACCTTTATTTAACCAGGTAGGCCAGATCACCTTTATTTAACCAGGTAGGCTAGTTGAGAACAAGTTCTCATTTGCAACTGCGACCTGGCCAAGATAAAGCAAAGCAGTGTGACACAGACAACAACACAGAGTTACACATGGAATAAACAATAAACAAGCCAATAACACAAACAGGTCAATGACACAGTAGAGTCTATATACAGTGTGTGCAAAAGGCATGAGGAGGTAGGCAATAAATAGGCCAGCGAATAATTACAATTTAGCAGATTAACATTGGAGTGATAAATGAGCAGATGATGATATGCAAGTAGAGATACTGGTGTGCAAAAGAGCAGAAAAGTCAATAAAAACAGTATGGGGATGAGGTAGTTAGATTGGGTGGGCTATTTACAGATGGACTATGTACAGCTGTAGTGATTGGTTAGCTGCTCAGATAGTTGATGTTTAAAGTTGGTGAGGGAAATAAAAGTCTCCAACTTCAGCAATTTTTGCAATTCTTTCCAGTAACTGGCAGCAGACAACTGGAAGGAAAGGCGGCCAAATGAGGTGTTGTGCTTTGGGGATGATAAGTGAGATATACCTGCTGGAACGTGTGCTACGGGTGGGTGTTGTTATCGTGACCAGTGAACTGAGATAAGGCGGAGCATTACCTAGACTTATAGATGACCTGTAGCCAGTGGGTCTGGCGATGAATATGTAGCGAGGGCCAGCCAACTAGAGCATGCAGGTCGCCGTGGTGGGTGGTATAAGGTGATTTGGTAACAAAACGGATGGCACTGTGATAGACTGCATCCAGTTTGCTGAGTGTTGGAAGCTATTTTGTAGATGACATCGCCGAAGTCGAGGATCAGTAGGATAGTCAGTTTTACTAGGGTAAAGTTTATGGGCGTGAGTGAAGGGGAGGCTTTGTTGCGAAATAGAAGTCGATTCTAGATTTGATTTTCGATTGGAGATGTTTACACATGAGTCTGGAAGGACTCTAATGGACTCCTAAAGGTACCTAATGGACTTTTTGATTAGCTATTTTAGTTGACTCGTTTTTTCAAAGCCCCTTAACTCCCTGTCTCTCTCACGGTAAACCCTCCACTCCTTGCCCTCTCACAGTAAAGCCCTCCACTCCCTGTCTCTCTCACGGTAAATCCCCTCCACTCCCTGCTCCTCTCACAGTAAAGCTCTCCACTCCCTGTCTCTCTCACAAAGCCCCTCCACTCCCTGTCTCTCTCACGGTAAAGCCCCTCCACTCCATTTCCCTCACAGTAAAGCCCCTCCACTCCATGTCTCTCTCACGGTAAAGCCCTCCACTCCCTGTCTTCTCACAGTAAAGCCCTCCACCCATGCCTCTATAAAGCCCCTCCACTCTCCATGTCTCTCTCACAGTAAAGCCCCTCCACTCCATGTCTCTCACACGGTAAAGCCCTCCACTCCCTGTCTTCACAGTAAGCCCTCCACTCCATGTCTCTCTCGACAGTAAAGCCCCTCCACTCCATGTCTCTCACAGTAAGGCCCCTCCACTCCCTGTCTCTCTCACAGTAAAAACCCTCCACTCCTGTCTCTCTCACAGTAAAACCCTCCACTCCCTTGTCTCTCTCACAGTAAGCCCCTCCACTCCCTGTCTCTCTCACAGTAAAGCCCCTCCACTCATGTCTCTCTCACAGTAAAGCCCCCACTTCCCTGTCTCTCTCACAGTAAATTCCCCCACTCCCTGTCTCTCTCACAGTAAAGCCCTTCCACTCCCTGTCTCACCTTCCACAGTAAAGCCCTTCCACTCCCTGTCTCACTCACAGTAAAGCCCTTCCACTCCTGTCTTTCACAGTAAATCCCCCCACTCCATGTCTCCCTGTCTCACTCACAGTAAAGCCCCCTCCACTCCATGTCTCACTCACGGTAAAGCCCTCCACTCCCTGTCCTCTCACGTCCCTCCACTCCCTTCTCACAGTAATGCCCTCCACTCCATGTCTCTCTCACAGTAAGGCCCTCCATTTCTCTCACAGTAAAGCCCTCCACTCCATGTCTCTCTCACGGTAAAGCCCCCTCCACTCCTCTCTCACAGTAAAGCCCCTCCACTCCATGTCTCTCTCACGCGGTAAAGCCCCTCCACTCCCTTTCTCTCTCTCACAGTAAAGCCCTCCACTCCATGTCTCTCACAGTATAAAGCCCTCCACTCCATGTCTATAAAGCCCCTCCACTCCATGTCTCTCTCACGGTAAAGCCCCTCCACTCCCCTGTCTCTCACAGTAAAGCCCCTCCCTCCATGTCCCTCCGGTAAAGCCTCTACACTCCATGTCTCTCTCTCACGGTAAAGCCCCTCCACTCCCTGTCTCTCTGGTAAAGCCTCTACACTCCATGTCTCTCTCTACAGTAAAGCCCCTCCACTCCATGTCTCTCTCTACAGTAAAGCCCTCCATGTCTCCCACAGTGTCCACTCCATGTCTCCTCACGGTAAAGCCCCTCCACCCTCCTCTCCCCCCTGTCTCTCTCACGGTAAAAGCCCCTCCACTCCCTGTCTCTCACAGTAAAGCCCCTCCACTCCATGTCTCTCTCACAGTAAAGCCCCTCCACTCCATGTCTCTCTCACAGTAAAGCCCTCCACTCCATGTCTCTCTCACAGTAAATCCCCTCCACTCCCTGTCTCTCTCACAGTAAAGCCCCTCCACTCCCTGTCTCTCTCACAGTAAAGCCTCTCCACTCCTGTCTCTCTATTGTAAATCCCCCATGTCTCCCACAGTGTCTCACTCTCACAGTAAGGCCCCCCTCCACTCCCTGTCCCTTCCACTCTGTCTCACTCACAGTAAAGTCCCTTCCACTCCCTGTCTCACTCACAGTAAAGCCCCCCTCCACTCCCCTGTCTTTCTCACAGTAAAGCCCCTCCACTCCATGTCTCTCACAGTAAAGCCCCTTCATGTCTCTCTCATTCCACTCCCTGTCTCTCTCACTGTAAAGCCCTCCACTCCCTGTCTCTCTCACAGTAAAGCCTCTCCACTCCTGTCTCTCTCACAGTAAAGCCCTCACCTCCATGTCTCTCTCACAGTAAAGCCCCTCCACTCCTGTCTCTTCTCACAGTAAAGCCCCTCCACTCCCTGTCTCTCTCACAGTAAAGCCCCTCCACTCCATGTCTCTCTCACAGTAAAGCACTCCTGTCTCTCTCACAGTAAAGCCCCTCCACTCCCTGTCTCTCTCACAGTAAGCCCCTCCACTCCCTGTCTCTCTCACAGTAAAGACCCTCCACTCCCTGTCTCTCTCACAGTAAAGCCCCTCCACTCCCTGTCTCTCTCACAGTAGGCCCCTCCCACTCCTGTCTCTCTCACAGTAAAGACCCTCCACTCCCTGTCTCTCTCACAGTAAAGTCCCTCCACTCCCTGTCTCTCTCACAGTAAAGCCCCTCCACTCCCTGTCTCTCTCACGGTAAAGCCCTCCACTCCTTTCTCTCACTAACGAATGCTTGTCAATAACCACTTATTTTTAGATGGCTAAGCAAATAACCACAGGCCATTTTGGCAGCGTGGCGACCTTGCGTTGATTGACAGTATCTTGTTTGTGCGTTACAGAGGAGGGGCTCAGGCTGTTTGTTGGTCCTGGTGGAAGCACAGCGCTGGGAAGCCAACACACCAGGTGGGTGACATTATTACCTAATGCATCAGAAAGTGGGTGACACCATAGAGATAGAATGACTACAAAGGGACACACAACAGCAGGCACTCCTAGCAACAATCACTGTCACTGAATCACGATAACAGATAACATTTAACGGGATAGGGCATAATTTTGTCAATTAACTATCTACCTCGAACTTCCTTCATACTGGACGCAGACAAAAAGAATCTATCCATTCAGTAGATAAAATACTTAATTGTCAAAATCTTGCACTGTCCCTTTAATGCACAAGGGTCAATCGATAGAATATATGATTAATAGAATGTGATTGTTTGTTGTGAAGTGTTTTTCAGTAACACCCTTTCACTTGTTTGGTGTGAGTTGTTGCTGGCTGGATAATGACGTGTGTGACGTTCTGTTTCAGGGTTGGCGCGGGGCCCTACGAGCAGGTGGTGATCAGACGCTAGCCCCCTGGGTGTGGATGTGTCTCATAAGGTGCCAGAACACCACAGAGTCTGACAGAGGGAAATAGTTCTCACCTCTATGCAGGACAAACATTTGTTCCAATGGGAGTCCAGGTCTGAGGTGTGGAACCTGTGTAAGCCTGTCCCCCTAGTGTTGAAGCTAGGAGGTGACCTGAAGTTCATGATTACAACTTGTTCAATAACTTTCAGAAGAAAGAGGATATATTGATATATATACACACACTGTGCAGTCAGAAAGTATTGAGACCCCTGGATTCTTTCCACATTTTGTTACAGTCTTTATATATATATATATATATATATTCTAAAATGGATGATATATATATATATATTCAATCTACACACAATACCCCATAATGACAAAGCAAAAACTATTTTTCGACATTTATTAAAAGTGGAAAGATCACATTTACATAAGTATTCAGACCCTTTACTCAGTACTGTGTTGAAGCACATTTGTCAGCGATTACAGCCCTGAGTCTTCTTGGGTTTGACGCTACAAGCTTGGCGCACCTGTATTTGGGGAGTTTCTCCCATTCTTCTCTGCAGATCCTCTCAAGCTCTGTCAGGATGGATGGGGAGCATCGCTGCACAGCTATTTTCAGGTCTCTCCAGAGATGTTTGATCGGGTTAAAGTGTGGGTTCTGACTGGGCCACTCAAGGACATTCAGATACTTGTCCTAAAGCCACTCCTGCATTTTCTTGGCTGTGTGCTTTGGGTCGCTGTCCTTTAGGAAGGTGAACCTTCGCCCCAGTCTGAGGTCCTGAGCACTCTGGAGCAGGTTTTCATCAAGGATCTCTTTGTACTTTTCTCCGTTAATCTTTTCCTCGATCCTGACTAGTCTCCCAGTCCCTGCCACTGAAAAACATCCCCTGGCCTTGATGCGCCACCAACATGCATCACCGTAGGGATGGTGCAAGGTTTCTTCCATTCAGGCCAAAGACTTCAATCTTGGTTTCATCAGACAGGAGAACCTTGTTTATTATGAATGCAGGGGTCCTTTTAGGCAAACTCCAAGTGGTAAGACATGTGCCTTTTACTGAGGAGTGGCTTCCATCTGGCCACTCTCATAAGCCTGATTGGTTGGAGTGCTGCAGAGATGGTTGTCCTTCCTGGAAGTTTCTCCCATCTCCACAGAGGAACTGGGCTATGATGACCTTTGGGTCCTTGTTCACCTCCCAACCCTTCTCCCAGAGTGGCCAACTCTGGGAAGAATCTTGGTGGTTCCAATCTTCTTCCATTTAATAATGAAGGAGGCCACTGTGTTCTTGGACCTTCAATGCTGCAGAAATATTTTTGTACCTTTCCCCAGATCTGTGCCTCGACACAATCCTGTTTCCCGAGCTCACCGGACAGTTGTCGACCTCATGGCTTGGTTTTGCTCTGACGTGCTGTCAACTGTAGGACCTTATATAGACAGGTGTGTGCCTTTCCAAATCATAAAACAAAAAATCCAATTTTAGAATAAGGCTGCAACGTAACAAAATGTGGAAAAAGGGAAGGGGTCTGAATACTTTCTGAATGCACTGTATATATTGAGTACTGTTGGAATTAAACTGTGCAGGGTGGTATGTCATTCTCTGCAGAGAAGCTAGACTTTCAACTCTGCAGTACTTCTGTTCAATAGAAGACTTCTTGTTATACAAGTAGGAGAATGCTCAGCTCTTACAACAAAAAGGGCTTGTTGTTTTTTTAAATGTTTTTTGAGTCCCCAAATGGTTCTAGGTTCTCGGGAGGTATTTTGTAATTTACTGTTTTATTGTTTGGTATGTTGCTGCTTGATATGTTCACTGTGTAAAATGTGTAGTATTTCACACACAGGTGTTTTTAACTGACAAAGTGTGGCAATGAGCTGGTTTCATTTACCACAAGGACCTTAAGACTGACTAAAGAACTATACAGACAGCTTGCGAGATGCCGACCTACAGGTGCCCTGCTCTGTCAAATGAACAAAGATGACCTAGCATATCTGTTTAGCGATATGGAGGCCCAAGAGAGGCAAGCACATCATTAGCTCAAGAACATTATTAAATTCTATGAGCAGAAATTAAGTGCCAGATGGGGTTGCTCTTGGCTCCTTACGATGAAGTAATGAAAGGAGAAAAGCAAGGGAGGAGGAGTGTCAACATCAGATGGAGGTGAAGAAGATGTCCTTGAAGCTATAGATTAGGGTTAAGGTTTCAAATCCTCAGGAAAAATGGTTATACAGTAAATGTACTATGCTCGATGATCCCAAAACGGACAGTTCAGTTCACAGTGTGTTGCTTTGATATACAAAACTGTATTGGGAGAGAAACCTCCTTGGACAGAAAACGTTAATCTTTTCCAGAAACATTTTCATACAAAAACAGGCACTCCCAGCAACAACTCCTGGTAGTGTAGGGCTTGATTTAGGGACAGTAAACATAGTTGACGTTTTGAAAGTGGAAAGTGGGGAACATTACAGCTTCACTCAAGGGAAGATGGAGTCGATCAATGCAGCTTCACTCAAGGGAAGATGGAGTCAATCAAGTACAGCTTCACTCAGGGAAGATGGAGTCAGTCAAGTACAGCTTCACTCAAGGAAGATGGAGTCAAGTACAGCTTCACTCAAAGGAAGATGGAGTCAAGTACAGCTTCACTCAAGGAAGATGAGTCAGTCAAGGCAGCTTCACTCAAAGGGAAGATGGAGTCCAAATAAACCAACTCAGGAAGATGGAGTCAAGCCAGCTTCACTCCAAGGGAAATGGAGTCAGTCCAAGTACAGCTTCACTCAAGGATGAAGTACAACTTCACTCAAGGAAGTCAGTCAAGTACAGCTTCACTCCAAGGAAGATGGAGTCAGTCAAGTGCAACTTCACTCAAGGGAAGATGGAATCAGATCAATGCAGCTGCACTCAAGGGAAGATGGAGTCAGTCCAAGTAAACTTCACTCAAGGGAGATGGAGTCAGTCAGTAGCTTCACTCAAGGGAAGATGGAGTCAGTCAAATGACTTCCTCAGGAAGATGGAGTCAGCTTCACTCCAAGGGAAGATGGAGTCAAGTACAGCTTCACTCAAGGGAAGATGGAGTCAAATACAGCTTCACTCAAGGGAAGATGGAGTCAATCCCAATACAGCTTCCTCGGAAGATGGAGTCAAATACAGCTTCCTCAAGGGAAGATGAGTCAAGTACAACTTCACTCAAGGAAGATGGAGTCAGTCAAGTACAGCTTCACTCCAAGGAAGATGGAGTGATCAAATACAGCTTCACTCGAGGGAAGATGGAGTCAAGTACAGCTTCACTCAAGGTAAGATGGAGTCAGTCAAGTACAGCTTCACTCAAGGGAAGATGGAGTGAAATCCTTCACTCAGGAAGATGGAGTCAAGTACAGCTTCACTCGAGGAAGATGGAGTCAGTCAAGTACAGCTTCACTCAAGGTGAGATGGGGTCAAGTACAGCTTCACTCAAGGAGATGGAGTCAAGTACAGCTTCACTCAGGGAAGATGGAGTCAGTCAAGTACAGCTTCACTCAAGGAAGATGGAGTCAAGTACAGCTTCACTCAGGGAGATGGAGTCAAAGTACAGCTTCACTCAAGGGAAGATGGAGTCAGTCAAGTACAGCTTCACTCAAGGTGAGATGGGGTCAAGTACAGCTTCACTCAAGGGAAGATGGAGTCAGTCAAGTACAGCTTCACTCAAGGGAAGATGGAGTCAGTCAGTTTCACTCAAGGAAGGAAGATGGAGTCAAGTCAGCTTCACTCAAGGAGATGGAGTCAGTACAGCTTCACTCAAGGGAAGATGGAGTCAAGTACAGCTTCACTCAAGGAAGATGGGAGTCAGTCAAGTACAGCTTCACTCAAGGGAAGATGGAGTCAAGTACAGCTTCACTCAAGGTAAGATGGAGTCAGTCAAGTACAGTTTCACTCAAGGTGAGATGGGGTCAAGTACAGCTTCACTCAAGGGAAGATGGAGTCAAGTACAGCTTCACTCAAGGGAAGATGGAGTCAGTCAAGTACAGCTTCACTCAAGGGAAGATGGAGTCAGTCAAGTACAGCTTCACTCAAGGGAAGATGGAGTCAGTCAAGTACAGCTTCACTCAAGGGAAGATGGAGTCAGTCAAGTACAGCTTCACTCAAGGGAAGATGGAGTCAGTCAAGTACAGCTTCACTCAAGGGAAGATGGAGTCAGTACAGCTTCACTCAAGGGAAGATGGAGTCAGTCAAGTACAGCTTCACTCAAGGGAAGATGGAGTCAGCTTCACTCAGTACAGCTTCACTCAAGGGAAGATGGAGTCAGTCAAGTACAGCTTCACTCAAGGGAAGATGGAGTCAGTCAAGTACAGCTTCACTCAAGGGAAGATGGAGTCAGTCAAGTACAGCTTCACTCAAGGGAAGATGGAGTCAGTCAAGTACAGCTTCACTCAAGGAAGATGGGGTCAAATACAGCTTCACTCAAGGGAAGATGGAGTCAAGTACAGCTTCACTCAAGGAAGATGGAGTCAGTCAAGGGAAGATACAGCTTCACTCAAGGGAAGATGGAGTCAAGTACAGCTTCACTCAAGGGAAGATGGAGTCAAGTACAGCTTCACTCAAGGGAAGATGGAGTCAGTCAAGTACAGCTTCACTCAAGGAAGATGGAGTCAGTTCACTCAAAGGGAAGATGGAGTCAGCTTCACTCAAGGGAAGATGGAGTCAGTCAAGTACAGCTTCACTCAAGGGAAGATGGAGTCAAGTACAGCTTCACTCAAGGGAAGATGGAGTCAGTCAAGTACAGCTTCACTCAAGGGAAGATGGAGTCAGTCAAGTACAGCTTCACTCAAGGGAAGATGGTCAGAAGAATCAGCTTCACTCAAGGGAAGATGGAGTCAGTCAAGTACAGCTTCACTCAAGGGAAGGGAGTCAGATTCCACTCAAGGGAAGATGGAGTCAGTCAAGTACAGCTTCACTCAAGGGAAGATGGGGTCAAGTACAGCTTCACTCAAGGGAAGATGGAGTCAAGTACAGCTTCACTCAAGGGAAGATGGAGTCAGTCAAGTACAGCTTCACTCAAGGGAAGATGGAGTCAAGTACAGCTTCACTCAAGGGAAGATGGAGTCAAGTACAGCTTCACTCAAGGGAAGATGGAGTCAGTCAATACAGCTTCACTCAAGGGATGGGGTCAGATGGAGTCAAGGGAAGATGGAGTCACAGCTTCACTCAAGGGAAGATGGAGTCAGTCAAGTACAGCTTCACTCAAGGGAAGATGGAGTCAAGTACAGCTTCACTCAAGGGAAGATGGAGTCAAGTACAGCTTCACTCAAGGGAAGATGGAGTCAGTCAAGTACAGCTTCACTCAAGGGAAGATGGAGTCCAAGTACAAAGGAAGATGGAGTCAGTCAAGTACAGCTTCACTCAAGGGAAGATGGAGTCAGTCAAGTACAGCTTCACTCAAGGGAAGATGGAGTCAGTCAAGTACAGCTTCACTCAAGGTGAGATGGGGTCAAGTACAGCTTCACTCAAGGGAAGATGGAGTCAGTCAAGTACAGCTTCACTCAAGGGAAGATGGAGTCAAGTACAGCTTCACTCAAGGGAAGATGGAGTCAAGTACAGCTTCACTCAAGGGAAGATGGAGTCAGTCAAGTACAGCTTCACTCAAGGGAAGATGGAGTCAAGTCAGCTTCACCAGTGGAAGATGGAGTCAGTCCAGTTCACTCAAGGAAGATGGAGTCAAGTACAGCTTCACTCAAGGGAAGATGGAGTCAAGTACAGCTTCACTCAAGGGAAGATGGAGTCAGTCAAGTACAGCTTCACTCAAGGTGAGATGGGGTCAAGTACAGCTTCACTCAAGGGAAGATGGAGTCAAGTACAGCTTCACTCAAGGGAAGATGGAGTCAGTCAAGTACAGCTTCACTCAAGGGAAGATGGAGTCAAGTACAGCTTCACTCAAGGGAAGATGGAGTCAAGTACAGCTTCACTCAAGGGAAGATGGAGTCAAGTACAGCTTCACTCAAGGTGAGATGGGGTCAAGTACAGCTTCACTCAAGGGAAGATGGAGTCAGTCAAGTACAGCTTCACTCAAGGGAAGATGGAGTCAAGTACAGCTTCACTCAAGGGAAGATGGAGTCCACAGCTTCACTCAAGGGAAGATGGAGTCAGTCAAGTACAGCTTCACTCAAGGGAAGATGGAGTCAAGTACAGCTTCACTCAAGGGAAGATGATGGAGTCAAGTACAGCTTCACTCAAGGGAAGATGGTCAGTCAAGTACAGCTTCACTCAAGGGAAGATGGAGTCAGTCATACAGCTTCACTCAAGGGAAGATGGAGTCAAGTACAGCTTCACTCAAGGGAAGATGGAGTCAGTCAAGTACAGCTTCACTCAAGGGAAGATGGAGTCAAGTACAGCTTCACTCAAGGGAAGATGGAGTCAGTCAAATACAGCTTCACTCAAGGAAGATGGAGTCAAAATACAGCTTCACTCAAGGAAGATGGAGTCAAGTACAGCTTCACTCAAGGGAAGATGGAGTCAGTCAAGTACAGCTTCACTCAAGGTGAGATGGGGTCAAGTACAGCTTCCTCCAAGGGAAGATGGAGTCAGTCAAGTACAGCTTCACTCAAGGGAAGATGGAGTCAGTCAAGATACAGCTTCACTCAAGGGAAGATGGAGTCAAGTCACAGCTTCACTCAAGGGAAGATGGAGTCAAATGCAACAGCTTCACTCAGGGAAGATGGAGTCAGTCAGTACAGCTTCACTCAAGGGAAGATGGAGTCAGTCAATACAGCTTCACTCAAGGGAAGATGGAGTCAAAATACAGCTTCACTCAAGGAAGATGGAGTCAAAGTACAGGGAAGATGGAGTCAGTCAAGTACAGCTTCACTCAAGGGAAGATGGAGTCAAGTAAGCTTCACTCAAGGGAAGATGGAGTCAAGCACAGCTTCACTCAAGGGAAGATGGAGTCAGTCACACAGCTTCACTCAAGGGAGATGGAGTCAGTCAGTACAGCTTCACTCAAGGGAAGATGGAGTCAGTCAAGTACAGCTTCACTCAAGGGAAGATGGAGTCTGATCCAAGTACAGCTTCACTCAAGGGAAGATGGAGTCAAGTACAGCTTCTCAGGGAAGATGGAGTCAAGTACAACTTCACTCAAGGAAGGTGGTCAAGTCCACTCAAGGGAAGATGGAGTCAGTCAAGTACAGCTTCACTCAAGGGAAGATGGAGTCAGTCAAGTACAGCTTCACTCAAGGGAAGATGGAGTCAAGCACAGCTTCACTCAAGGGAAGATGGAGTCAGTCAAGTACAGCTTCACTCAAGGGAAGATGATCCGTACAACTTCACTCAGGAAGATGGAGTCAAGTACAGCTTCACTCAAGGGAAGATGGAGTCAGTCAAGTACAGCTTCACTCAGGTGAAGATGGAGTCAAGGTCAAGTACAGCTTCACTCAAGGGAAGATGGAGTCAAATACAGCTTCACTCAAGGGAAGATGGAGTCAGTCAAGTACAGCTTCACTCAAGGGAAGATGGAGTCAGTCAAGTACAGCTTCACTCAAGGGAAGATGGAGTCAAGTACAGCTTCACTCAGGAAGATGGAGTCAGTCAAGTACAGCTTCACTCAGGGAAGATGGAGTCAGAAGTACAGCTTCACTCAAGGGAAGATGGAGTCAAAATACAGCTTCCTCAAGGGAAGATGGAGTCAGTCCAAGTACAGCTTCACTCAAGGGAAGATGGAGTCCAATACAGCTTCACTCAGGGGAAGATGGAGTCAGAAATACAGCTTCACTCAAGGGAAGATGGAGTCAGTCAGTACAGCTTCACTCAAGGGAAGATGGAGGTCAGAAATACAGCTTCCTCATGGGAAGATGGAGTCAGTCAAGTACAGCTTCACTCAAGGAAGATGGAGTCAGTACAGCTTCACTCAAGGGAAGATGGAGTCAAATACAGCTTCACTCAAGGGAAGATGGAGTCAGTCAAGTACAGCTTCACTCAAGGGAAGATGGAGTCAGTCAAGTACAGCTTCACTCAAGGGAAGATGGAGTCAAGTACAGCTTCACTCAAGGAAGATGGAGTCCAAGTACAGCTTCACTCAAGGGAAGATGGAGTCAGTCAAGTACAGCTTCACTCAAGGTGAGATGGGGTCAAGTACAGCCCTCAAGGGAAGATGGAGTCAAAATACAGCTTCACTCCAAGGGAAGATGGAGAGTCAAGTACAGCTTCACTCAAGGGAAGATGGAGTCAAGTACAGCTTCACCAAGGGAAGATGGAGTCAGTCAAATACAGCTTCACTCAAGGGAAGATGGAGATCAAGTACAGCTTCACTCAAGGGAAGATGGAGTCAGTCCAAAGTACAGCTTCCTCAAGGGAAGATGGAGTCAGTCAAGTACAGCTTCACTCAGGGAAGATGGAGTCAGTCAAGGGAAGATGGAGTCACAGCTTCACTCAAGGGAAGATGGAGTCAGTCAAGTACAGCTTCACTCAAGGGAAGATGGAGTCAAAGTACAGCTTCACTCAAGGAAGATGGAGTCAAGTACAGCTTCACTCAAGGGAAGATGGAGTCAGTCAAGTACAGCTTCACTCAAGGGAAGATGGAGTCAGAATACAGCTTCACTCAGGGAAGATGGAGTCAAGTACAGCTTCACTCAAGGGAAGATGGAGTCAGTCAAGTACAGCTTCACTCAAGGGAAGATGGAGTCAAGTACAGCTTCACTCAAGGGAAGATGGAGTCAAGTGACAGCTTCACTCAAGGGAAGATGGAGTCAGTCAAGTACAGCTTCACTCAAGGTGAGATGGGGTCAAGTACAGCTTCACTCAAGGAAGATGGAGTCAGCTTCTCAAGGAAGTACAGCTTCACTCAAGGGAAGATGGAGTCAGTCAAGTACAGCTTCAAGGGAAGATGGGGTCTACACTCAGGAAGATGAGTCAAAATACAGCTTCACTCATGGGAAGATGGAGTCAGTCAAGTACAGCTTCACTCAAGGGAAGATGGAGTCAAGTACAGCTTCACTCAAGGGAAGATGGAGTCAGTCAAGTACAGCTTCACTCAAGGGAAGATGGAGTCAAGTACAACTTCACTCAAGGGAAGATGGAGTCAGTCAAAGAAAACTCACTATGAGGAAGATGGAGTCAGTCAAGTACCTTCCTCAAGGGAAGATGGAGTCAGTCAAGTACAGCTTCACTCAAGGGAAGATGGAGTCAGACACAGCTTCCTCAAAGGAAGATGGAGTCAGTCAAGTACATCTTCACTCAAGGGAAGATGGAGTCCAGTCAAGTACAGCTTCACTCAAGGGAAGATGGAGTCAAGTACAGCTTCACTCAAGGAAGATGGAGTCAAGTACAGCCCTCAAGGGAGATGGAGTCAGTCAAATACAGCTTCACTCTCAAAGGAAGATGGAGTCAGTCAAAGATACAGCTTCACTCAGGGAAGATGGAGTCAGTCAAGTACAGCTTCACTCAAGGGAAGATGGAGTCAGAAATGCAAACTTCACTCAAGGGAAGATGGGAGTCAAGTACAGCTTCACTCAAGGGAAGATGGAGTCAGTCAAGTACAGCTTCACTCAGGTGGATGGGTTCAGTACCTTCACTCAAGGGAAGATGGAGTCAGTCAAATACAGCTTCACTCAGGGAAGATGGAGTCAGTCAAGTACAGCTTCACTCAAGGGAAGATGGAGTCAAGAAAGCTTCACTCAAGGGAGAGATAGGTGGTCAGTACAGCTTCACTCAAGGGAAGATGGAGTCAAAATACAGCTTCACTCCCAGGGAAGATGGAGTCAGTCAAGTACTGGCTTCACTCAAGGAAGATGGTCAGATCCAAGTACAGCTTCACTCAAGGGAAGATGGAGTCAGTCAAGTACAACTGCTCAAGGAAGATGGAGTCAGTCATTGCTTGATCAGCTAAGATGTTGTAAGAGTCTGCAACCATCAACTATCAAAGGCTGGTATGACATTTAACAAATGTTGTATCTTGTTCAGATGCTTTATTTAGTACTGTTTGTGGAGTTTTGTTATATATCCATGATGTAGTTTTATGTCATTCAACTTCACATTCAGACTAGTTCTTGTGATTGTGTATGTTGATACTCTGCATTTGTCGGTTTTTACTGGTATGAATAAATTAGTGAAAGAATGCTCTTCAAATCAAATGTTATTGGTCACACACATGGTTAGCAGATGTTAATGGTCACATACACATGGTTAGATGTTAATGCGAGTGTAGCGAAATGCTTGTGCTTCTAGTTCTGACAATGCAGTAATATCTGACAAGTAATCTAACAAATTCACAACAACTACCTTATACACACAAATGTAAAGGGATGAATAAGAATAGGTACATATATATACAGTGGGGTAAAAAGTATTTAGTCAGCCACCACTTGTGCAAGTTCTCCCACTTAAAAAGATGAGAGGCCTATAATTTTCATCATAGGTACACTTCAACTATGACAGACAAAATGAGAAGGAAAAATCCAGAAAATCACATTGTAGGATTTTTTATATATTTATTTGCATGTTATGGTTGAAAATAAGTATTTGGTCAATAACAAAAGTTTATCTCAATACTTTGTTATATACTTTGCTGTTGGCAATGACAGAGGTCAAGCGTTTTCTGTAAGTCTTCACAAGGTTTTCTCACACTGTTGCTGGTATTTTGGCCATTATAAGCAGGATGTGCTATGACAGTGATGTTTTGGGGCTGTTGTTGGTGGCTGCTGGACTTTGCTCTTCAAAGTTCTATGGGGTTGAGATCTGGAGACTGGCTAGGCCACTCCAGGACCTTGAAATACTTCTTACGAAGCCACTCCTTAGGTGCCCGGTGTGTTTGGGATCATTGTTATGCTGAAAGACCCAGCCACGTTTCATCTTCAATGCCCTTGCTGGTGGAAGGAGGTTTTGCACTGAGGTCTTCCCTCTGGTATGGCTCCATTCATTCTTTCCTTTACGGATCAGTACGTCCCTGGTCCCTGCAGAAAATGGCTTCCCAGCTATGTTTCACCCCCATGTTTCACAGTAGGTATGGTGTTCTTTGGATGCAACTCAGCATTCTTTGTCCTCCAAACCTGACGAGTTGAGTTTTCCCAAAAAGCTATATTTTGGTTTCATCTGACCATATGACATTCTCCCAATCTTCTTCTGGATCATCCAAATTCTCTCAAGCAAACTTCAGACGGGCCTGGACATGTACTGGCTTAAGCAGGGGACACATCTGGCACTGCAGGATTTGGAGTCCCTGGCGGCGTAGTGTGTTACTGATGGTAGGCTTTGTTACTTTGGTCCCAGCTCTCTGCAGGTCATTCACTAGGTCCCCCGTGTGGTTCTGGGATTTTGCTCACCGCTTGTGATCATTTTGACCCCACGGGGTGAAATCTTGCGTGTTATCAGTGGTCTTGTATGTCTTCCATTTCCTAATAATTGCTCCCACAGTTGATTTCTTCAAAACAAGCTGCTTACCTGTTGCAGATTCAGTCTTCCCAGCCTGGTGCAGGTCTACAATTTTGTTTCTGGTGTCCTTTGACAGCTCTTTGGTCTTGGCAATAGTGGAGTTTGGAGTGTGACTGTGAGGTTGTGGACAGGTGTCTTTTATACTGATAACAAGTTCAAACAGGTGCCATTAATACAGGTAACGAGTGGAGGACAGAGGAGCCTCTTAAAGAAGAAGTTACAGGTCTGTGAGAACCAGATATCTTGCTTGTTTGTAGGTGACCAACTACTTATTTTCCACCATAATTGGCAAATAAATTCATTAAAAATCCTACAATGTGATTTTCTGGATTTTTTTTCTAATTTCATCTGTCATAGTTGAAGTGTACCTATGATGAAAATTACAGCACCTCCTATCTTTTTAAGTGGGAGAACTTGCACAATTGGTGGCTGACTAAATACTTTTTCCCCCCCATTGTATGTCTATGTTAGTGATTGCTGTTTAACAGTATGATGGCCTTGAGATAGAAGCTGTTTTTCAGTCTCTCGGTCCCAGCTTTGATCCACCTGTACTGACCTCGTCTTCTGGATAGTAGTGGAGTGAACAGGCAGTGGATCGGGTGGTTGTTGTCCTTGATCTTTTTGACCTTCCTGTGACATTGGGCGCTGTAGGTGTCCTGGAGGGCAGGTCGTTTGCCCCCGGTGATGCATTGTGCAGACCGTGTTACCCTCTGGAGAGTCCCAGTTGAGGGCGGTGCAGTTACCGTACCAGGCCGTGATACAGACAGACAAGATGCTCAGGACAGTATCTGTAAAAATTTTGTGAGTGTTTTGGGTGATAAGACTAATTTCTTCAGCCTCCTGACCTCACCTCCCCTGTAGACCGTCTCGTCGTTGTTGGTAATCAGGCCTACAACTGTAGTGTCGTCTGCAAACTTGAATATTTGAGTTGGAAGCTTGCATGTCCACGCAGTTATGGGTGAACAGGGAGTACAGGAGAGGGCTGAGAACGCATCCTTGTGGGGCCCCAGTGTTGAGGATCAGCAGGGTGGAGATTTTGTTTCCTACCTTCACCACCTAAGCGCCCATCAGAAAGTCCAGGACTCAGATGTTAAACTTTTAATGACTTTCTTGTTTGTCCAATTCATACCCTTATCGTACTGTTTGTACCTTTATTATGTTGATATCCTACTTTGTTTGTTGTTTTTACGGTTATTTCTATAGACTGATGTTGCAAGTGCAGGTCCCACATTGTTCAATGTCCTAAATGTTGGAAGATTGTTAATTGGGATACAGTATAGAAATTCACAAACAGACATGCTGTGTTGTTTCTTAAATAAATTGTATTGTTTTATTACTTTACAGAACAACATCTCTCGTCAATAGATTTGGATTTTTTCCTTATCCCTGCTAAACTGTGGCCTACTTTTTCCTTCCTGGCAGCTACAAAACCAAATGTAGTATGTATGTTGTCATGGTGAAAACGTGTTTTCTGTTTTCGATACAATAGATATCCTAGTACTTATTTCAGTCCCATGGGATGGGAATATTGATGGATGGATGCTTCAAAAGCTGCTAGTGATATTTAACAGTGAATCCATGCTGGCTCAGAGAGCTGTTACATAACTGCTGTCAGTAGTACTCAACACAGTGGGGTTGAGAAAGGGCTCAGGGTTGCTCATCACCGCCAGTCTGGCAGTCCTGGCTCTGGGTGATGCTTACAAAGTACCAGAGGACAGATGGCTGGCTACCGTGGCTATATACTATCACTGGCAGGGAGGGAGCGTTCCTGGAACACAGAGCTGCTACAATAGATTGTAAATGTGATGCTGATTTTTGCAGCGTTGAAAAGGCCCATATATTATAGCAAGGAGGAGGAATGGATACATGCAGTGAAGAACTGTCTTTCAACCCACCTTAGAATATGTGGGAGAAGGACTTGCATGACTGGATGGTCAAAGAATACTGCATTGATTAAGGGGAATGAACCAGCAGCCCTACCTCCCTGTGCTAATAGGCTGATCATTGAAGCTGTGGTTTTTGGAGTCTCTGCAGAGATGTTTGATTGGGTTAAAGTGGGAGTTCTGCCGCGCCTCAAGGTGACTGGGGCGTACAGCCTACTCTGCGTTGGCTTAGGAGTCGTTATTCATTTTTGGAAGGGTCGATGTTTTCCAAATGGAGGGGAGAATATTCGGCATAAATCAAAGATTGACAGATTACTTGTGTGCATGTAGCTCCAGGACTGAAGGTATGCAATATAAGACACAGTGTACCCAGCATTGGATGTTCATCTGGGCAGGAGGAAGCGATGAGAATACTGACCTTGCTCCAGTGCAAGCCTCTCTACACTGGCTTCCTGTTAAACAGGTGTGGTTCAAGGTTTCTACACTGCTAACCTACAAGAAGCAGGCCCATGGGCTTGCTGCTGCCTATATTTCTGATTGGTTCTTTACTTGTATGCACCTACACGTACGCTACGATCACAAGACACAGGCCTCTTGTTGTCCTTACAATTTCTACAAGCAGCTGGAGGCAGGACTTTCTCCTATAGAGCTCCATTTTTTGAATAGTTGCGTCATCCATTCAGAGACGCAACTCGGTCTCGACCTTTAAGTCTTTATTGAAGACTCATCACTTCAGAAGGTCCTATGATTGAGTGTAGTCTGGCCCAGGGTGTGAAGGTGAATGGAAAGGCACTGGAGCGATGAACCGCCCTTGCTGTCTCTGCCTGGCGGTTCCCCTCTCCACTGGGATTCCTCTCCTCAACCTTATTACGGGGCTGAGTCACTGGCTTACTGGTGCTCCTCCATGCCACCCCTAGGAGGGGTGCGTCACTTGGAGTGGGTTGAGTCACTGATGTGATCTTCCTGTCTGGTTGGCGCCCTTCGGTTTGTGCCTTGGGGGAGATCTTCGTGGGCCATACTCTTCCTGTCTCAGGTAGTAAGTTGTACAAGATATCCTCTAGTGGTGGGGGCTGTGCTTTGGCAAAGTGGGTGGGGTTATATTCTGCCTGGTTGGCCCTGTCCAGCGGTATCTCGGACGGGGCCACAGCATCTCCAGACCCCTCCTGTCTCAGCCTCCAGTATTTATGCTGCAATAGTTTGTGTCAGGGGGCTAGGGTTAGTCTGTTATATCTGGAGTATTTCTCTTGTCTTACCCGTGTCCTGTGAATCAGTGTTTTAATTATCCTTTTCTTCTCTCTGAGGACCTGAGCCCTAGGACCATGCCTCAGGACAACCTGGCTTTACTCATTGCTGTCCCCAGTCCACCTGGCAGTGCTGCTCAGTTTCAACTGTTATGCCTGCGGCTATGGAACCCTGATCTGTTCACCGGACGTGCTACCTTGTCCCGGACCTTCTGTTTTGAAGACAGCACCTGCTGTCTCTAACTGAATGATCGGCTATGAAAAGCCAACTGACATTTACTCCTGAGGTGCTGACCTGTTGCACCCTCTACATCCACATTATTGTTTTACCCTGCTGGTCATCTACGAACGTTTTGACATCTTGGCCATGTTCTGTTATAATCTCCACCCGGCACAGCCAGAAGAGGACTGACCACCCCTCAGAGGATGGTTCCTCTCTAGGTTTCTTCCTAGGTTCCTGCCTTTCTAGGAGTTTTTCCTAGCCACCGGCTTCTACATCTGCATTGCTTGCTGTTTGGGGTTTTCGGCTGGGTTTCTGTAATAGCACTTTGTGACATCGGCGGATGTCAAAATAGCTTTATAAATACATTTGATTTATTGATGACCTATTCAATGTCGCCCCTCTGCCCCAAACACACAGAACAGGAGAAAAACATAATGACATTTATTACTATAAGAAATTACAGTTAATTATTCAAAACGACTATCATTCCATGCTCACCAATCAGTGAATGCAGTGAGCCAAAGATATTGAATTCCTCGATACAGTTACTGTACTTTGGTACTCATTCACGAAAGTCACTCATTGGACGAACGGCGTTCGTTGCCTTTTCCGGTCTTCTCCCAGCAGCGGCAGTTACGTGCGTACCATTTTCTCCTACTGTTGTCGAAGAAACTCAGCTAGCAAGATAGATCTACAAAGTAAGGTTTTGTGGGCCATAATCTGGTGCTAGGTTATTGTAGAATATAGTTTACCGCAATTATTGACGGTTTCAAACCCTGCTTTAATGGCGTTATCGTCAGAAGCATCGATTGTGTAAGCTAGCTAGCGTTAGCAGATAGCGGCTAATTTCCCGCATTTGTGGATCGACAGCCTGGGATCCTCGCATTATGGCCAACAACACTGTAGCCGGGAATCAGCAACAAGGACAGGCTGTGAACAAGATTGGCCCTAACCCTGGAAAACATGGCAACAACTTGCCTCTCTGGGGCAACGAAAAGACTATGAACTTGAACCCTATGGTCCTCACCAACGTGCTCTCATCTCCATATTTTAAAGTTCAGCTCTATGAACTGAAAAACTTACCATGAGGTGGTGGATGAACATATTTCAAGGTACCAGACCGATGCTGGCTAACGTTACTATGCTAGCTAAAGTTGGCTGCTACCTTAGGTAGCGTTTGAACGTATGGGTAAATTGCTAACTTAACTGGCTAAATGGTTCAGTAGCAGGTAGCTAGCTTTTGCTTAACGTTTTTCATATTATAATTTGGCAGTATCATCTCAAATGGTTCCTAGCGTGTTTGTTAGATAACTAACTTCGCTAGCGTGCTAGCCACCGCTAACCCGACCCTATTTTCAGTTCTGTTTACTCATTTGAGTGGGTTGCAACGTTCGCTAGCTATGTAGCTAAGTTAACTAGCTAACGTCTCTTTAGGTTTTCCTGTACGGTCTGTAGCTAAGTGGACTGCTGATTATTAAATTTGTGTTGGAATTAACGTTACTGTATGGTTAACCTGACTTGCGAGCCAGGTAACGTTAACTCTAGTGTTATGTTAGCCTATTAATACACGCTGACTACATTTAGCGCCTAATTAGTATTGCTGAAGAGATCTTTCCGTAGCCCCGACGCACGCTCAGTCTTGAACGTGAACAAGTACCGCTTGCAATACGGTTTTGGAAACGTAACTATTTTTCATATCAGCGAGAAATTGTTCTAAAATGGTTAATTGGGGCGACCACCAGTGCTCATTAGCTATTCAGCATGTCCCAAACTAACCCAAAGGCCGGCGAATTTTACCGTTGAAAGGCATTGTATCCCCGTGGACCGGTTTGTACGTTCAGGCTGCAAAGGCGTCGATTTCCGCCTTGTCGCGATTTAATGGCGAGAAGGCAGTTAAAAAAAGGGAAGTGTGTGTACTTTATGAAACACTTTTCCACCATGGCTAATGCCTAGGAATGCTAGTCCCAGATGTTGCATATCGTGTTCAGTCATTCGGGGTGCCGAAGTCTTTACCTCTGGCTGAACGCTGGGCACATCAGGAAGGAGCATTAGACGCTCTAGGATGGCAATATGCATCCGAACACCTGTGTGTAACAAAAAGAAAGTCGACAGAAACGTGTTGTAATTGAAACATGCTGTCGACTGCAACTGATAAAGCCTGTTAAAAACAATGTACAGTAAGTGTATATTTAGCATTTGTGAAATGATTTTGATGTGATTGGAAAGTAAAGGGCTGCAAAGGCGTCTTCCTGATGTGCCCAGCGTTCAGCCAGAGGTAAACAACAGACTTCTGCAACCTGAATGTGATTCACCGTGCATTGATTTGTGTCATGGGGTCACCGTGTTAAAAAACATGTTTCTGTAGGTGACTCATGTTGAGCCCTGGGAGAAAGGCAGCAGGAAGACTGCTGGACAGACTGGAATGTGCGGAGGGGTAAGTTAGAAAGTACGTGCCTTTTGCCTCCCCCTCTTTCTCTGTCCTAGATGATGGGGGTAACAGTCACTCTCTGACTTCTCTGATTTAATGGCTTTTGCTGTCAATAGAATCAATGTAAGTTACATCCTGACCAGAGAAGCTATTCTCTGCCTAATTGTGTTCATAAGTGCATCACATACATTTGACATTTTTTTTTAAATTATAGTCATTTAGCAGACGCTCTTATCCAGAGCATCTTAGTTAGGTGCACATACATGCATGCACGCAGACACACATACATACATACACGCATCAAAAGTCAGTAGTTGATAGATGACAAACTCAAGCAATACACTTAACTTAGCTGTGGAGTAGGACCGTGTTGAAAAAGGATAATTCCCCCCAAAAACGTAGAGGTCCACTTCAGATATATGTTAGGAACACTGGAACCCAAAAATGTCGAAACGTCTAACACATGAACCTCTGTTCTCAGGTGCGTGGAGTCGGGACAGGCGGCATTGTGTCCACGGCTTTCTGCCTGTTGTATAAGCTGTTTACCCTCAAGATGACCCGCAAGCAGGTGATGGGACTGATAACTCACAATGACTCGCCCTACATCAGAGCACTTGGTTTCATGTACATAAGGTACGACTCTTTTACATTTTTGGTTTATGTAAAAGGCAAATGTTTGCACAAAGGATAGAACCTATTGGACTTGTTTTTATTTGGTTGTAAATACATTTCACTCACCCTGTTCTAATGGGTTGCGACCTCTTTGTGAGATGCTCAGCAGCCATTTTGCAGTATATAGTTGCATGCCTAAATGATACCATTTTGTTCCGACATCTCTATTAATATGTTGTTAAATTAACTACATGTATTTTCCTGGAATAGAGGTGTTATATAAGATGTGTTCGCAGACAACAGTAGGTAGCCTAGCGGCTAAGAGCATTGGGCCAGTAACTGAAAAGTTTATGGTTTGAATCCCAGAGCAGACTCGGTGAAGAAAGAAAAAATCTGCCTGTGTCCTTGAGCAAGGCTCTTAACCCTAATTGTTCCTGTAAGTCGCTCTGGATAGGAGTGTCTGCTAAAGGGAAAAATGTCAAAACAGTATCTACCTTCAGATGGTTAATTAACATGGGGCGTCAAGATGCAGGCGGAAGTCAAAGACTTCTACATGTGTTATTCAATGGGATGCTCAGTAGTGTGTTATGTGCGTTTCCTCCAGATACACCCAGCCCCTGCAGACCTGGTGGACTGGTATGATGGTTTCCTGGATGATGAGGAGGTATGTCCACACGGGTAATACGTTCATGTTTCTCTACCTTTCACTAACTAGTCTGGCATGATCCAAACTGTTGGCTCTCAGTTCTCTCCTCGTTGTGATGCTCAGAGCTGATTTTTCACCTTTGCCTTCATTTGGCTTAATTGTCCCCAGTCCCCCGCAAAAGTTGAGTAGTTAGGTCATTCACTCTGCTCTGCTGCCTGTTTTTGTCAGGGTAAGTATATTTGACGTAGTGTTGAACCATACAGTCAAATTCTGTTAACTAAAGGCATGCCCTTTGTGTTTGCCAAGATGCAATCAGGACTTGTTGCACAAACTCAATTAATAAAAAATCTAATTTGCACAATTTGACCTTTTACACTGAAATGTGTAACGTTGTTTCTCCCAGGCTCAGATTTTTATTTATTCTAATTAACACATTTTATTTTAAAATATAACAACACGTATATTTCAACACAAATCCATTGCTTCGTTTTCTTTTCTCTCCCTCTACTTAAAGGTGCCACACAGAATTCTTTGGGGAATTTTTTTGCATTGTAATTCCAGAAAATGTCCTTAATTAACATAGATGGCACTGATAATGGAATGATAGTCTTTCACAGTATTACTTACCCACCAGTGTTGTGATTGGATATTCACCTAAGCTGGTTCTAACTTTGTGGCTGTGTTATCTAGTGGAAATGGCTGCCATTTCCTTGTTGCAGAAATTCTGCAGTGTTTCCTCAGTTTCAGTTTATTTGAGAAAACAAGCACTGAATAGTGTAGGTAAGCATTGTGCCATTTATATCACTGAAATATATTTTAATAACAACAAATATTGTTTTTTTCTGCTGTTTGAAGTTGGTGGTCCAAAACAAAAGTTACTTTCAGTTTTGGTCCACCAGTTTCAAACAGCTGTAAAAAAAATATATATTTTTATATTTATATATTCATTTTATATTGAAAATGCATTTCACAGTGATTTAGATGGTACAACGACTCCCTATTGTGCTTGTTTTCTCACATAAACTGAAATTGAGCAAAGAGTGAAATGACAGCCATTTCCACTAGATAACACAGCCACAAAGTCAGAACAGCTTTCCCAGTTTGATAACAGATGCCACTCCGGTGGGAGAAATCAATAGGCACTTATATAACAGACAATCACAACGCTGGTGGGTAAGTAATACTGTGAAACACTATCGTTCCGCTATTAGCACCAGATACGTTAAGTCAATTTTTGGGAATTACAATGCAAAAAAATCCCATGTGTAGCACTTTTTAATACAATTGAACAATTTTCTGAGGAGAACTTTGAAGTAGATGTTCAGTGCATTCGGAAAGTATTCAGACCCCTTAACTTTTTCCACATTTTGTTACGTTACAGCCTTATTCTAAAATGGATTAAATTGTTTTCCCCCCCTCATCAATCAACACAACATAACCCCATAATTACAAAGCAAAAACATAATTTTTATTTGTTTTTGCTCATTTGTAATATGACATTTACATAAGTATTCAGACCCTTTACTCAGTACTTTGTTGAAGAACCTTGGGTCTTCTTGGGTATGATGCTACAAGCTTGGCACACCTGTATTTGGACAGTTTCTCCCATTCTTCTCTGCAGATCATCTCAAGCTCTGTCAGGTTGAATGAGGAGCGTTGCTGCACAGCTATTTTTAGGTCTCTCCAGGGATGTTTGATCGGGTTCAAGTGCGGGCTCTGGCTGGGCCACTCAAGAACATTCATAGGACTGGCTTCGGGACAAGTCTATGTTGTCTTGGCTGTGTGCTTAGTGTCGTTGTCCTGTTGGAAGGTGAACCTTTGCCCCAGTCGTAGGTCCTGAGTGCTCTGGAGCAGGTTTTCATCAAGGATCTCTGTATTTTGCTCTGTTCATCTTTCCCTCGATCCTGACTAGTCTCCCAGTCCCACCCGCTGAAAAACATCCCCACAGCATGATGCTGCCACCACCATGCGTCACCGTAGGGATGGTGCCAGGTTTCCTCCAGACGTGACGCTTGGCATTCAGGCCAAAGACTTCAATCTTGATTTCATCAGACCAGAGAATCTTGTTTCTCATGGTCTGAATTCTTTAGGTGCTTTTTGGCAAACTCCAAGCGGGCTGTCATGCCTTTTACTGAGGAGTGGCTTCCGTCTGGCCACTACCATAAAGGCCTGATTGGTGGAGTGTTACGGAGATGGTTGTCCTTCTGGAAGGTTCTCCCATTGCCACATAGAAACTCTGGAGCTCTGTCAGAGTGACCATCATGTTTTTGCTCACCTCCTGACCAAGGGCCTTTTCCCTCTATATGTCAGTTTGGCTGCATGGTCAGCTCTAGGAAGAGTCTTGGTGGTTCTAAACTTCCATTTAAGAATGATGGAGGCCACTGTGTTCTTGGGGACCTTCAATGCTGCAGATTTTTTGATGCCCTTTGCCAGATTTGTGCCTCAACACAATCCTGTCTCAGAGCTCTACAGACAATTCCTTCGACCTCATGGTTTTGGTTTTTGCTCTGGCATGCACTGTCAACTGTTGGACCTTATATAGACAGGTGTGTGTCTTTCCAAATCATGTCCAATAAATTGAATTTACCACAGGTGGACTCCAACCAAGTTGATGAAACATCTCAAGGATGACCATTGGAAACAGGATGCAACTGAGCTCAATTTAGAGTCTCGTAGCAAAGGGCCTGAGAACTTATGTAACTAAGGTATTTCTGTATTTTATTTTTTTGTATAAAAGCCTTTTTCACTTTGTCATTATGAGGTATTGTCTGTAGATTGATAAGGGGGGAAGTATTTAATCCATTTTAAAGTAAGGCTGTAACGTAACAAATACTTTCCGAATGCACTGTATCCTCTCTGTGCATTCAAACCTTCAATTCAATTGGCTGGATATTGTTTGTCAGACTGTGCAACCAGGCCTACTTTCTTGTTCTGATGAAATATTTTAACCTGACATCCTCTGACATCCTACCCAACTGGCTAATTCCCATGTTCTCTTCTTTAGATGCCCCTTGTGCAGCAGGTGAATTGGATAATGTATCTCTCAGCACTGTTGGTTTGCGTGTGTGAGTGCAAAACGGCTGTTCTCTACCCATTCAGACCTGGTCTCTCTGTAGTTGCTGTGCACATACCTATCTACCTACCTACATGCCTCCACTCTGTACTTGCACTGTGGCCAGCGTCTCCCTGGACTGTCGAGAGAACTAGGAAGGAGGAAGCAAAAACTTTCCTTAACCCTTATTTTTTGCCTGCCTACGGATCCATCTCAATTGTCCACCTCAAGTCGCTTCCTCTCCTTGTCTCACCCCCCATCTTTACTTCCTCTTTTAATGCTAGTGCAGATGGAGGAAATGATGAGGAGAGGAAGCCACTTTAGACTATTGAGATGCAACCCAGGTGTTTTCAGTTATTTTGCTAACATATCGTTGTGTAAGAGAGCTCACAGTGTAAGTACAGACTTTTCAGGACAGCCAGACAGATTAAATGAGAGAAACCATTTTTCCATTTCCATACTATTATTTCCTATAGTCAGTATCAGGCGTTAAGTTGAACTATAAGCAAACACATGATAAGGATTGATATGTGAGCATATTAAGCTAGATGAAATCAGAGGTGAAGGTTCAGTACTTGGTCATCACAAATTATATTTGATTTCTAATTGAGTCATGGAGGCAAGTGTTAAAAAAACAAGGGACTAGGGAGATATGCTGAATAAATATGATAATGAATGCAATGTCTTTTGTAGTTCTGTTTTGCATCTGTGTGTGTTAATAACGTTTTCAATACCCCCCTCCCCCCTATGTTCTCAGGAGCTGGATGTGAAGGCCGGAGCGGCTGCGTTATGACCATCGGTGAGATGGTCGGTCGTTTCTCACCAAGCTGGAGTGGTTCTCCACACTCTTCCCACGCATCCCGGTGCCTGTGCAGAAGATGATTGACACACAGATGAAGGCAAGGCCCCGGAAGGTTCCTGAGAAGGTGGAGGAACCGGTTGAACCTGGTGCCAGAGGAGGGGACGGGCGACAGAAGGGCGTAGACGCTCCCGGTAGGAAATGGATAAAAGCCACTCCGAAGAGTATTCTGTATTATGTGGATCGCATCTCTGTCAATGAGAGAGGGTTTTGCTGTTCATGAGGCTGATATTTAGGTTTGTTTCTGTTTTTCTATTGGTCAGGAGCCCCAGGAGGTCCCCCAAACGGTCCGAGGAGCAGGAGCCACCACCGCGAACGAGAGCGCCACGGCCCAAGCTTCGACCGCGAGCTGGAAAGGGAACGTGACCGCCAGAGGAAGGAGAGGGAGGGTAAGGACGGGGACAGGAGAGGAGGGAGAGGGAGAGAGGGGAGAAAGAGAGGGACAGGGGAGGAGAAAGGGAGAGAGCGACGGTCCAGGAGTAGGGAACGCAAGGGAGAGCGGAAAGACAGGGAGAAAGAAAGGGAGGGGCGGGGAGAACGACAGAAGCAGGAGGAAAGACAGGGGCAGTGACAGAGGGAGGGAGAGGTCCAAGGACAAGAGGAGCAAGGGAGAGACTGAGGACAGGAGACACAAAGAAGAGCGGGATGAGAGGAGGGGGCACAGGGAGGAGAGGAAGGCCAAGCGCTCCAGTCGGAGCGGAAGCAGGGAAAGGAGACACAAGGAGAAGTCCAAGAAGAGAGAAGTCCAAGAAGAGAGTGGAAGCAAGAGCAGGGCCGAGGTGGGGGAGAAGGAGAAAAGCAGGAAGAGAGAGCGCAGCCATGAGAGGGGGGAGGGCGAGCAGCGCTCACACAAACGCAGCCGGAGCAAAGAGCGGAGCCACCGGCCACGAGAGCCCAGCAATGGGAAAGACCACGGGAAACACAGAGAGCGCAGGAGGAGCCAGAGCATGGATAGAGGAGAGAGGACGACACAGAGCGCTAGGGCAGAGTCCCCTTAGCTCGTCACAGCTCTTCTCTGCCTTTCTCTCTTCATTCATTTGTTTTACTTGTTCGTGTAGTCTGCCACGTATTATTAAAAAGAGAAGAAAAAAAAACATTAGCACGAGAAACTACCTGGACTTGTCTTTGGCCAACGTAATGTTACTTTATGTAGATCTTTCTATCTCTCTGCCTTTCTCCTCCCTTTCTAGACCAGCGTGACTTTTCAGTCGAGACAGTTGTATTAGAAATAAAAAATGCCATTTTAAGTTTCATATGGTTTTGTCTCTGGAAAGTTCCAAATTGCTTTGTACATCCGGGTCTGAGAATGTTTTAAATCCGACAGAGCAAACCTCCGGAGGTGAATTTGTACCATGCACTGAGCCGTACTGATATTGTGCTGTGTTTGGTTAAGTGCTCTGTTGCATTTTGTTTTCTAATTAAACAACTTTTACAAAAAGGAGACGTTGTGTGGGGTGATTATGGTTTAGTTGAGATGTAATTCTTAAAGCTGTAATTCCTTATTCATACACAAGTACTCCTCTAAAAAGGTTTTATCTGGTACGATCTCACTCGATTACACGAGTACTCTTCAAAGCACTTCCAGATCTAGGGGATTGTATACCATGGTTATAATGGACTGCTGTAATGTCTGCTAAATGACTAAATAACGGACCACCGTAGTGTCTACTAAATGAAGAAATGGACTACCGTAGTGTCTACTAAATGACTGAATAATGGACTACTGTAGTGTCTGCTAAATGACTGAATAATGGACTACTGTAGTCTGCTAAATGACAATGTTGTCTGCTAAATGACTGAATAATGGACTACCATAGTGTCTGCTAAATGACTGAATGGACTACCGTGGGTGTCTGCTAAATGACTGAATAATGGACTACTGTAGTGTCTGCTAAATGACTGAATGTCCGTGGTGTCTGCTAAATGACTGAATAATGGACTACTGTAGTGTCTGCTAAATGACTGAATGGACTATGGTGTCTGCTAAATGACTGAATGGACTACCGTGGTGTCTGCTAAATGACTGAATAATGGAATACTGTAGTGTCTGCTAAATGACTGAATAATGGAATACTGTAGTGTCTGCTAAATGACTGAATAATGGACTACTGTAGTGTCTGCTAAATGACTGAATGGACTACCGTGGTGTCTGCTAAATGACTGAATAATGGAATACTGTAGTGTCTGCTAAATGACTGAATAATGGACTACCGTAGTGTCTGCTAAATGCCTGAATGGACTACCGTGGTGTCTGCTAAATGACTGAATGGACTACCGTGGTGTCTGCTAAATGACTGAATAATGGATACTGTACTGCTAATGACTGAATGGACTACCGTGGTGTCTGCTAAATGACTGAATGGACTACCGTGGTGTCTGCTAAATGACTGAATGGACTACTGTGGTGTCTGCTAAATGACTGAATAATGGACTACCATAGTGTCTGCTAAATGACTGAATAATGGACTACTCTAGTGTCTGCTAAATGACTGAATAATGGCCTACTGCGTGTAACGGACTGTAGTGTGCTAAATGACTGAATAATGGACTACCATAGTGTCTGCTAAATGACTGAATAATGGACTACCATAGTGTGCTAAATGACTGAATAACACTACCATAGTGTCTGCTACTGAATAACGGACTAAATGACTGTAAATGTGTAATGGACTACCATAGCTAAATGACTGAATGGACTACCGTGGTGTCTGCTAAAAGACTGAATAATGGACTACTGTAGTGTCTGCTAAATGACTGAATGGACTACCGTGGTGTCTGCTAAATGACTGAATAATGGACTATGGTGTCTGCTAACTGAATAATGGACTACCATAGTGTCTGCTAAATGACTGAATGGAACCGTGACTGCTAAAAGACTGAATAATGGACTACTAGTGTCTGCTAATTGACTGAATTGACTGAAATAACAATGGACTACCATAGTGTCTGCTAAATGACTGAATAATGTGACTGCTAAATGACTGAATAATGGACTACTGTAGTGTCTGCTAAATGACTGAATAATGGACTACCATAGTGTCTGCTAAATGACTGAATAATGGACTGCTGCTAAATGACTGAATAATGGACTACTGTAGTGTCTGCTAAATGACTGAATAATGGACTACCATAGTGTCGCTAAATGACTGAATAACGCTATCGTAGTGTGCTAAATGACTGAATAATGGACTACCGTGTCTGCTAAATGACTGTAACGGACTACTGATGTGCTAAATGACTGAATAATGGACTACCATAGTGTGCTAAATGACTGAATAATGGACTACCATATGTGTGCTAAATGACTGAATAATGGACTGCCATAGTGTCTGTAAATGACTGAATAACGGACTCGTGCTAAATGACTGAATAACAGACTACCATAGTGTCTGCTAAATTAAATAATGACTACCATAGTGTGCTAAATGACTGAATAACGGACTACCGTAGTGTCTGCTAAATGACTGAATAATGGACTACTGTAGCTGTGAGTGTCTGCTAAATGACTGAATAATGGACTACCTGCTAAATACTGAATAATGGACTACCGTAGTGTCTGCTAAATGACTGAATGGACTACCGTGAAATGACTGAATACTACCGTGGTGTCTGCTAAATGACTGAATAATGGACTACTGTAGTGTCTGCTAAATGACTGTGGACTACCGTGTCTGCTAAATGACTGAATACTACCGTGACTGTCTGCTAAAAGTTGAAAATGTGTGATAATGAATAATGGACTACCATAGTGTCTGCTAAATGACTGAATAAATGGACTACCTAAATGACTGAATAATGGACTACCATAGTGTCTGCTAAATGACTGAATAATGGACTGTGTGCTAAATGACTGAATAATGGACTACCATAGTGTCTGCTAAATGACTGAATAACGATAAATGACTGAATAATGGACTACCGTAGTGTGTGCTAAATGACTGAATAACGGACTACCATAGTGTCTGCTAAATGACTGAATAATGGACTACCATTTAGTGTCTGCTAAATGACTGAATGGACTGTGCTGCTAAATGACTGAATAATGGACTACTGTAGTGTCTGCTAAATGACTGAATGGACTCTGCTAAATGACTGAATAATGGACTACCGTGGTGTCTGCTAAATGACTACTACCATAGTGTCTGCTAAATGACTGAATAATGGACTACCGTGGTGTCTGCTAAATGACTGAATAATGGACTACTATAGTGTCTGCTAAATGACTGAATGGACTACCGTGGTGTCTGTGTGAATGGACTGCCGTGGTGTCTGCTAAATGACTGAATAATGGACTACTGTAGTGTCTGCTAAATGACTGGACTATAAAATGACTGAAATGGACTACTGTAGTGTCTGCTAAATGACTGAATAATGGACTACCATAGTGTCTGCTAAATGACTGAATAACGGACTATCGTAGTGTGCTAAATGACTGAATAATGGACTACCATAGTGTCTGCTAAATGACTGAATAATGGACTACTGTAGTGTCTGCTAAATGACTGAATAATGGACTACCATAGTGTCTGCTAAATTACTGAATAATGGACTACCATAGTGTGTGCTAAATGACTGAATAATGGACTACCATAGTGTCTGCTAAATGACTGAATAACGGACTATCGTAGTGTGCTAAATGACTGAATAACAGACTACCATAGTGTCTGCTAAATTACTGAATAATGGACTACCATAGTGTGTGCTAAATGACTGAATAACGGACGACCGTGGTGTCTGCTAAATGACTGAATAATGGACTACCATAGTGTCTGCTAAATGACTGAATGGACTACCGTGGTGTCTGCTAAAAGACTGAATAATGGACTACTGTAGTGTCTGCTAAATGACTGAATGGACTACCGTGGTGTCTGCTAAATGACTGAATGGACTACCGTGGTGTCTGCTAAATGACTGAATGGACTACCGTGGTGTCTGCTAAATGACTGAATAATGGACTACCGTGGTGTCTGCTAAATGACTGAATAATGGACTACTGTGGTGTCTGCTAAATGACTGAATAATGGACTACCATAGTGTCTGCTAAATGACTGAATAACGGACTACTGTAGTGTCTGCTAAATGACTGAATAATGGACTACCATAGTGTCTGCTAAATGACTGAATAACGGACTATCGTAGTGTGCTAAATGACTGAATAATGGACTACCATAGTGTCTGCTAAATGACTGAATAACGGACTACTGTAGTGTCTGCTAAATGACTGAATAATGGACTACCATAGTGTCTGATAAATGACTGAATAACGGACTATCGTAGTGTGCTAAATGACTGAATAACAGACTACCATAGTGTCTGCTAAATTACTGAATAATGGACTACCATAGTGTGTGCTAAATGACTGAATAACAGACTACCATAGTGTGTGCTAAATGACTGAATAACGGACTACCATAGTGTCTGCTAAATGACTGAATAATAGACTGCTGTAGTGTCTGCTAAATGACTGAATAATGGACTACCGTGGTGTCTGCTAAATGACTGAATAATGGACTGCTGTAGTGTCTGCTAAATGACTGAATAATGGACTACCGTAGTGTGATAAATGACTGAATAATGGAGTACCGTAGTGTCTGCTATGTGACTGAATAATGGACTACCGTAGTGTGATAAATGACTGAATAATGGACTACCGTAGTGTCTGCTAAATGACTGAATAATGGACTACCATAGTGTGATAAATGACTGAATAATGGACTACCGTAGTGTCTGCTAAGTGACTGAATAATGGACTACCGTAGTGTGATAAATGACTGAATAATGGACTACCGTAGTGTGATAAATGACTGAATAATGGACTACCGTAGTGTCTGCTAAATGACTGAATAATGGACTGCTGTAGTGTCTGCTAAATGACTGAATAATGGACTACCGTAGTGTGATAAATGACTGAATAATGGACTACCGTAGTGTCTGCTAAATGACTGAATAATGGACTGCTGTAGTGTCTGCTAAATGACTGAATAATGGACTACCGTAGTGTCTGCTAAGTGACTGAATAATGGACTACCGTAGTGTGATAAATGACTGAATAATGGACTACCGTAGTGTCTGCTAAGTGACTGAATAATGGACTACCGTAGTGTGATAAATGACTGAATAATGGACTACCGTAGTGTCTGCTAAATGACTGAATAATGGACTACCGTAGTGTCTGCTAAGTGACTGAATAATGGACTACCGTAGTGTGATAAATGACTGAATAATGGACTACCGTAGTGTCTGCTAAGTGACTGAATAATGGACTACCGTAGTGTCTGCTAAATGACTGAATAATGGACTGCTGTAGTGTCTGCTAAATGGCTGAATAATGGACTGCTGTAGTGTCTGCTAAATGACTGAATAATGGACTACCATAGTGTCTGCTAAGTGACTGAATAATGGACTACCGTAGTGTGATAAAGGACTGAATAATGGACTACCATAGTGTCTGCTAAATGACTGAATAATGGACTACCGTGGTGTCTGCTAAATGACTGAATTGCAGACTACCGTAGTGTCTGCTAAATGACTGAATAATGGACTACCATAGTGTCTGCTAAATGACTGAATAACGGACTACCGTAGTGTCTGCTAAATGACTGAATAATGGACTACCGTAGTGTGATAAGGACTGAATAATGGACTACCGTAGTGTCTGCTTTAAGTGACTGGTCATGTGGACCAACGAGGTTCGCCAAATGACTGAATAATGACCGCGTAGTGTCTGCTAAGTGACTGAATAATGGACTACCGTAGTGTGATAAATGACTGAATAATGGACTACCATAGTGTCTGCTAAATGACTGAATAATGGACTACCGTGGTGTCTGCTAAATGACTGAAACTACCGTAGTGTCTGCTAAATGACAGATAATGGACTACCGTAGTGTCTGCTAAATGACTGAATAATGGACTACCGTGGTGTCTACAAATAAATAATGACTACCATGTAATAAAAGTGCATCATACTCCGTTGTTCATTGTCCCCATTAGAAATAAGACGACATCAATGAAAAGGGAGATATGAGTATTTTATATATTCTATTTTGTACTGAATGACAATGAATTTGAATTAATGAAAGTGGAAAAGTTGTACATTTTGATCATTTTGTCTGACTGTTTCTCTTGATAAAGATAGTGAAAATGGCACAGTACATTACAAATCATCTGTTATTGAAAATACAGCCAGATATATTACTCTTCAATAAAGATACATATACTTTCTCATATATACTGAACAAAAATATAAACGCAACATGTAAAGTGTTGGTCCCATGTTTCATGAGCTGAAATAAAAAATCCCAGAAATGTTCCATACCCACAAGCTTATTTCTCATATTTTGTGCACAAATTTGTTTACATTCCTGTTAGTGAGTATTTCTCTGTTTTTCAAAAGATTTCATCCACCTGACAGGTGTGGCATATCCAAGAAGCTGATTAAACCATTAAAAGGCCATTCAAAATGTGCACAGATGTCTCAAGTTTTTGAAGGAGCATGCAATTGGCATGCTGACTGCAGGAATGTCCACCCAGAGCTGTTTGAAATGTGTTAATTTCTCTACCATAAGCCACCTCCAACATTTTAGAGAATTTGATAGTATGTCAAACAAACTCATAACACGCAGACACGTAACCACGGCATCCAGGACCTCCACATCTGCTTCTTCACCTGCATGATTGTCTGAGACCAGCCACCTGGACAGCTGATGAAACCAAGGAGTATTTCTGTCTGTAATAAAGCCTCTTTTGTGGGAGAAAAACTAATTCTGATTGGTGTGGGCCTAGCTGCCAAGTGGGTGGGCCTATGGCTGCGCATGTGAAATCCATAGATTTGGGCCTTATGAATTTATTTAAATTGACCGATTTCCTTATATTCACTGTAACTCAGTAAAATTGTTGAAATTGTTGCATGTTGCATTTATATTTCGGTTCAGTATACATAAGTAATAAAAAGGAAAGATGCATATGAAACAAGTCATTAAAATTAACTTTTTGAAGGTATTGTAAAAATTACACAAAACTAGAAATACATGTTTGAGCTTTGATTTCACCAACTTCAGGGTACTGGAAGGCGAGGTTGGGAAACACTGAGCGATAGCATTCAGCTGTCTGCAGTGACCATACAATACATACTGCCATCGGCCCTGTAACGCCGACCAGAGCCATACTGTAGCTTTTGCGTTTAACCAGGAAGTTAGAAGCCCACTTTCCCAAAGAGACCTTAGTTTTACAGAGTAAGTCAGACTGATTTGAGATTGAACAATTTCTTGTGGGTTGCCGTGCCCTTGTTGGCACCAAAAGATCCAGAGACTATTACATTCTCGTTCCTGTGATACCCATGATTAGAGCCATATATTCAGATACATTCATGGCTCTACTTCTTTCTCTTCAGTCCAGAACCCCCCTTCACATCTTGACTGCAGGTGCCACAGTCTCCACACACACAGGCTCTGAGTCGGGCCCCTTGCTGGCCTCTGTCTGGGCAGACACAGATAGGCAGTAAGTGGAGGAAGGGTTGAGGTCAGTGACGATGGAGCTCTCGCCGTACACGGTCAGTATCTGAGAGCGGCTGACGTGGCGAGGTGAGAACTCTGCTCTCGGACCACCAGGGTGTAGTAGGCCGCCCCCTTCACGCGGGACCACTCCACCAGGAGGGACGTTTAGGGTTTCCACGGTGACCTGCACCTCGGGCATGGACAGACCTGATGAAGAGGAGGCAAGGAGAGGTCTGATTATGAACTGATTATTATTAGAATTGATTTGTTAAAACCACTTTTGGGTTTGTAACGTTGCTCTCCTGTATCATAGAGTATGAAGTAGAGCAGAGCTTAGCCACCCGTCTCTGAGATCATCTCTTCTTCACTGAGATCTCTCCTTTTCAAGTGATGCACTGTCGATGGGAACCATGTTAAGAGACAGTGATTAACATTATATTAAGAGACAGTGATTAACATTATATTAAGAGACATTGATTAACATTATATTAAGAGACAGTGATTAACATTGTATTAAGAGACAGTGATTAACATTGTATTAAGTGACTGGCTTCTGCCTATTTCGATAACAAACGGTCACATTTTCCAAACACAACCGTTTGGGTGGTTCTACCTGTTATTTCCCTGGTTGGGTCGCTCTCCCGGCAGTGTTGCTAGCGGTGACCTCCAGGTTGTTGTAGTCCCGAGGTTGGTCAGGGAACAGGACAGCTGTACCGTGCTGCACACCTGGGTCCGCACCACGCCACTGATGTCATACACCAGTATACATGGTGGCGTAGGCGGCACCATTCCACGAGATGGTGGCCGAGGAGTTGGAACCACTGTAGGTCACCACCGGTGGAGGGCAAGGGGAGCTGGAGAGACGGAATGCTATGGTTAGAGTTATGGTTATGGTTGAGTTATGTTATGTTATGTTTAGGGCAAGGTCTATATGACCTCACCAGGAAAATCTCTGGGTCCTAGTAATGTTATGTTATGACTATAAGCCATAAACATAAAGAGTTGCACACTCCATATATAAACTCCCAGTAATTTATTGGGTAAATCACCAACGTTTCGGCATCACAGTGCCCTGAAGAAGGCACCCTGAAGAAGACACAGTGATGCTGAAACGATTGATGATTACCAACGTTTCTATGTGAAGTGTGCTAGCTCTTTATTTTTATAGCTTAGTTTATTCGCCGATTAGTCAGCACCTCTACATAAAATAATTTTCTCTGGTTGTGCACCAGCTCATGTTTTTTATATGTCATGACTTTAACACATGATGCCCTGACAGGGGATTTTGGTGTGAAATGTGTTATGCCATAGAGATAGATTGAGAGACAAAATAATAAGAAAATGGACTGCTTTAAAATGTAGCTGCTGTCACACATAATTGAACAGATACATGCATGAGTCCTCTATCTAAATCTATGAGTTATGAGTCCTCTATCTAACTCTATGAGTTATGCACATCTGTCCCACGTTAAGCCTCTTGCTGTACCTGTGATTCCAGTGATGGCCACAGAGGGGGCGCTGTCGCCTGCAAAGTTCCTGCTCCTCACTGTCGCGCTATAGGACGAGCCACAGGGGAGGAGCAGCTCAAAGAAGCTGGAGCTGGTCCAATAGGAAGACAGCTCGAACAGGGATTGGCTGTCTCCCAGGATGCTCCCGGTCACCTCCAGCAGGTATTGGACGTTGGGACAGTTCACATGGGTCCAGGAAGCACGCAAAAACTGGGTCTGGTTCTGCATGGGGAACATGGTCACTGCCATGGTCTCTGGGGGACAGGGAGCTACAGAAAAGGGGAAGGACAAAATGTCAACAAATACCTATACAGATCTAAACATGTTCCTTCCTTTCTGACCTTCCTCTCCTGTTTGATGAAGAGATGAGGAGGGAAGATGTCAGAAATCAAGAAAATATCAATTGAGAGAGAGCCTCTAAGACGAGTTATCCTCCCAAGACCAAGGAAAACTATCACTACTCAATGATCAATATGTCTGTACAATAAGATGGCTGTACAATATGATGACTGTACAATATGATGACTGTACAATATGATGACTGTACAATATGATGACTGTACAATACGATGACTGTACAATATGATGACTGTACAATATGATGACTGTACAATATGATGACTGTACAATACGATGACTGTACAATATGATGACTGTACAATATGATGACTGTACAATATGATGACTGTACTACATAAGATGACTGTACAATATGATGACTGTACAATATGATGACTGTACAATATGATGACTGTACAATATGATGACTGTACAATATGATGACTGTACAATATGATGACTGTACAACTACATGATGACTGTACAATATGATGACTGTACAATATGATGACTGTACAATATGATGACTGTACAATAAGATGACTGTACAATATGATGACTGTACAATATGATGACTGTACAATATGATGACTGTACAATATGATGACTGTACAATATGATGACTGTACAATATGATGACTGTACAATATGATGACTGTACAATATGATGACTGTACAATATGATGACTGTACAATATGATGACTGTACAATATGATGACTGTACAATATGATGACTGTACAATATGATGACTGTACAATATGATGACTGTACAATAAGATGACTGTACAATATGATGACTACAATATGATGACTGTACAATATGATGACTACAATATGATGACTGTACAATATGATGACTGTACAATATGATGACTACAATATGATGACTGTACAATATGATGACTGTACAATAAGATGACTGTACAATATGATGACTGTACAATATGATGACTGTACAATATGATGACTGTACAATAAGATGACTACAATATGATGACTGTACAATATGATGACTGTACAATAAGATGACTGTACAATATGATGACTGTACAATAAGATGACTGTACAATATGATGACTGTACAATAGATGATTAATATGTGACTGTACAATATGATGACTGTACAATATGATACTGTACATAGATACAATATGATGACTGTACAATATGATGACTACACTATGATGACTGTACAATATGATGACTGTACAATATGATGACTGTACAATATGATGACTGTACAATATGTTGACTGTACAATATGATGACTGTACAATAAGATGACTACAATATGATGACTGTACAATATGATGACTGTACAATATGATGACTGTACAATATGATGACTGTACAATAAGATGTCTACAATATGATGACTGTACAATAAGATGACTGTACAATAAGATGACTACAATATGATGACTGTACAATAAGATGACTGTACAATATGATGACTGTACAATATGATGACTACAATATGATGACTGTACAATAAGATGACTGTACAATATGATGACTGTACAATAAGATGGCTGTACAATATGATGACTGTACAATATGATGACTGTACAATATGATGACTGTACAATATGATGACTGTACAATAAGGTGACTGTACAATATGATGACTGTACAATATGATGACTGTACAATATGATGACTGTACAATAAGATGACTGTACAATATGATGACTGTACAATAAGATGACTGTACAATATGATGACTGTACAATATGATGACTGTACAATATGATGTCTGTACAATATGATGACTGTACAATATGATGACTGTACAATATGATGACTGTACAATATGATGACTACAATATGATGACTGTACAATATGATGACTGTACAATATGATGACTGTACAATATGATGACTGTACAATATGATGACTGTACAATATGATGGCTGTACAATATGATGACTGTACAATATGATGACTGTACAATATGATGACTGTACAATATGATGACTGTACAATATGATGACTGTACAATACTGATGACTGTACAATACGATGACTGTACAATATGATGACTGCACATATATGATGACTGTACAATATGATGACTGTAGTCAATATGATGACTGTACAATATGATGACTGTACAATATGATGACTGTACAATAAGATGACTGTACAATATGATGACTGTACAATATGATGACTGTACAATATGATGACTGTACAATAAGATGACTGTACAATATGATGACTGTACAATATGATGACTGTACAATATGATGACTGTACAATATGATGACTGTACAATATGATGACTGTACAATATGATGACTGACAATATGATGACTTTACAATATGATGACTGTACAATAAGATGACTGTACAATATGATGACTGTACAATATGATGACTGTACAATATGATGACTGTACAATATGATGACTGACAATATGATGACTGTACAATATGATGACTGTACAATATGATGACTACAATATGATGACTGTACAATAAGATGACTGTACAATATGATGACTGTACAATAAGATGACTGTACAATATGATGACTGTACAATATGATGACTGTACAATATGATGACTGTACAATATGATGACTGTACAATAAGATGACTACAATATGATGACTGTACAATATGATGAATGACTGTACAATATGATGACTGTACAATATGATGACTGTACAATATGATGTCTGTACAATATGATGACTGTACAATATGATGACTGTACAATAAGATGACTACAATATGATGACTGTACAATAAGATGACTACAATATGATGACTGTACAATAAGATGACTGTACAATATGATGACTGTACAATATGATGACTACAATATGATGACTGTACAATATGATGACTGTACAATATGATGACTGTACAATATGATGACTGTACAATAAGATGACTACAATATGATGACTGTACAATAAGATGACTGTACAATATGATGACTGTACAATATGATGACTACAATATGATGACTGTACAATAAGATGACTGTACAATATGATGACTGTACAATATGATGTCTGTACAATATGATGACTGTACAATATGATGACTGTACAATATGATGACTGTACAATAAGGTGACTGTACAATATGATGACTGTACAATATGATGACTGTACAATATGATGACTGTACAATATGATGACTACAATATGATGACTGTACAATAAGATGACTGTACAATATGATGACTGTACAATATGATGTCTGTACAATATGATGACTGTACAATATGATGACTGTACAATATGATGACTGTACAATAAGATGACTGTACAATATGATGACTGTACAATATGATGACTGTACAATATGATGACTGTACAATACGATGACTGTACAATATGATGACTGTACAATATGATGACTGTACAATAAGATGACTGTACAATATGATGACTGTACAATATGATGACTGTACAATATGATGACTACAATATGATGACTGTACAATAAGATGACTGTACAATATGATGACTGACAATATGATGACTTTACAATATGATGACTGTACAATAAGATGACTGTACAATATGATGACTGTACAATATGATGACTGTACAATATGATGACTGTACAATATGATGACTACAATATGATGACTGTACAATATGATGACTGTACAATAAGATGACTACAATATGATGACTGTACAATAAGATGACTGTACAATATGATGACTGTTAATTAATATGACTGTACAATATGTTGACTGTACAATATGATGACTGTACAATATGATGACTGTACAATATGATGACTGTACAATAAGATGACTACAATATGATGACTGTACAATATGATGACTACACTATGATGACTGTACAATATGATGACTGTACAATATGATGACTGTACAATAAGATGTCTGTACAATATGATGACTGTACAATATGATGACTGTACAATAAGATGACTACAATATGATGACTGTACAATAAGATGACTGTACAATATGATGACTGAAAGATGACTGTACAATATGATGACTGTACAATATGATGACTGTACAATAAGATGTCTGTACAATATGATGACTGTACAATATGATGACTGTACAATAAGATGACTACAATATGATGACTGTACAATAAGATGACTGTACAATATGATGACTGTACAATATGATGACTGACAATATGATGACTGTACAATAAGATGACTGTACAATATGATGACTGTACAATAAGATGACTGTACAATATGATGACTGTACAATATGATGACTGTACAATATGATGACTGTACAATATGATGACTGTACAATAAGATGACTGTACAATATGATGACTGTACAATATGATGACTGTACAATATGATGACTGTACAATAAGATGACTGTACAATATGATGACTGTACAATAAGATGACTGTACAATATGATGACTGTACAATATGATGACTGTACAATATGATGACTGTACAATATGATGACTGTACAATATGATGACTGTACAATATGATGATCTACAATATGATGACTGTACAATATGATGACTGTACAATATGATGACTGTACAATAA
>NW_027016725.1:0-11523 GCF_036934945.1 Oncorhynchus masou masou
TTGACAGTTGAACGTGAAAAAAATATTCAAAAATATTTTTTAAAAAAAAATCAGAATTGTTTGGCTAACTACTACAACCCGTTGGAGACCCCTGCCCTATGTAACGCACTACATTTGAACAGGGTCACATATGCCGATGAGTCCTGGTCAAAAGTAGTGTACCACATAGGTTACCATTTGGGATGAAAGCAGATACAGTACTAGATGACTATGTTGCACTCTCACCTGCAGTCTGGTCATGTCAGCACTCTGTTTGTGAGTTGAGTTCTACCGCTTCCTGCTCTCCTTTGTTAAGGACCCAGCCAGTCAGACCCCTCCCTCTCTCATCCTTTAACCGTTCAAATAATCAACTAATAATCAAGCTTTTATCATTTGAATCAGCTGTGTTGTGTTAGGGGAAAAACCAAAACCTTTTGCCACGGGAAGAAGTTTGGTGGTGCAGGGTACTTTTAATGAGTGTTATTTTCAATTGCCTGTAGCCCATATCTTTGCCTGGGCTACAGGCGCTCTATTGGTCCACTATTATAGCACAACTTTTGTGAAAATGTAACAAATCTATAAAAGTTAACATATATACAGTACCAGTCAAAAGTTTGGACACACCTACACATTCAAGGCTTTGTCTTTATTTTTACTATTTTCTTTGAGAATAATAGTGAAGACCTCAAAACTGTGAAATAACACATATGGAATCATGAGGTAACCAAAAAAAGTGTTACACAAAAACAAATATGTTAGATTCTTCAAAGTAGCCACCTTTAAAATGACAAACTCATGTTACCTGGTATTCAACATTCTTAAAGGAATTCCCACATATGTTGAGCACTTGTTTGCTGCTTTTCCTTAACTCTGCGGTCCAACTCATCCCAAACCATCTCAATTGGGTTGAGGTTTGATGGACAGGGCGGCTTTGCTCTACCTTATTGGTCAAATAGCCCTTCACAGCCTGGAGGTATGTTGGGTCATTGTCCTGTTCTCTCAAATCACCTGGTATGCTTTTCCCATTCTTAAAGCGCAAACCATATGTTGATGCACTTGTTTGCTGCTTTTTCCTTAATGCTGCAGTTTGGAAGGCCTGATTCACGCAGTCTCCTCTGAACAGTTGATGTTGAGATGTGTCTGTTACTTGAACTCTGTGAAGCATTTATTTGGGCGCGGTCCTCAGGAGAGCCAGTTTCATCATAGCGCTTGATGGTTTTTGCGACTGCAATTGAAGAAACTTTCAAAGTTCTTGAAATGTTCCGCATTGACTGACCTTCATGTCTTAAAGCAATGATGGACTGTCATTTCTCTTTGCTTATTTGAGCTGTTCTTGTCAAATAAATGGACTTGGTCTTTTACCAAATAGGGCTATCTACTTTATACCACCCCTACCTTGCCACAACACTACCTCATGAATCTGGATAAGAGAATGCCAAGAGCGTGCAAAGCTGTCATCAAGGCAAAGGGTGGCTACTTTGAAGAATCTCAAATATAACATCGATTTTGATTTGTTTAACACTTTTCTGGTTACTACATGATTCTACATACTACATACATACTACATGTGTTATGTCATAGTTTTGATGTCGTCATTATTCTACAATGTAGAAAATAGTAGAGAATAAAGAAAAACTCTGGAATGAGTAGGTGTGTCCAAACGTTTGACTGCTACTATATATATATGCTCTTTACTTGTCAGTGTTCCAAATGGGGACCTTATTTGTATTTTGACCTAGACACGCAAGCACCATCAGAATTAATAGCAAGCAGTGCACTGGGTTCGTCAGATTTGATTAAATATAACAGAACAGATGAACTGGCGAGACACTAACTCTCATGGGATGGGTTGCCAAAATGAACTAACTGAAAGCCACACTCCCAGATCTGTTTATGCTGTTCTGTCAATGCTATCACTGTTATGGTTTACAGCAAAAATGCAGTCAGTACAGTTGAAGTGCAGCTGATATTTTGATGCTTCTATATCCCTGGATATCACCTGCAGGAATAGCCATTTTTGTTAAGCTCATTCCTACCCTGCTCCTGTATTCTTTTCAAACATCGACCAGTAGCATCGATAGTGCCTCTCTCTGCCAGAGTCTACCCCATTATAAGAAACCCAACAATAATTGATAAAAGCCTATGTAAGCCTGTTGGCTGATTGGCATGTATGAGATGATGGAATTTGCTTTTGGAAAAAAGTTGAGGCTTTTTGACACTGGCTTGAGCGGGTCTTAGCAGAGCATGTGTATATGAGCATCAACAAGCCTTGTTAACATATACCCTTTGAGAATGAATGAACAAATTGTTACTTCACACAAACATATGTACCAGATTCCTTTTGGGAAATTAATTTGGGTAGTTTTCTTTGCATATTGGAGGACCCCTGCAAAACCAAGCGTGAGGTAATGGCAATGATGTCATGTGTGCTATCCACATCCTGGTGCTGAACTGTGAAACGTCATGCGGTGCTGAACAATTTGAATCAGCCTGGCTCGTGGAATACTCTTTGATCAAAACTGATACATCAATGAAATCGTTGCACTAATGAATTCTTTGGAAACTAGAATCTGATTAAGGGAAAGTTACACACTTTTTTCTGTGAGCGCAATCATCAACCTATTTGTGCATGCCCAACGGAATGAACATTGTGTTGTGGGGACTGCCATATTGTGTCATCATTTTGCCATAAGGTGTAGAGACATTTTTGCGGTTGTAAAGCTAATTTCCAGTAATTGTACACATTTTGCTATATGAGTGAGAGACTAATACATTCAATGGGGACCTGTCATGCCAAATATTGTCCCCGTCTGCGTCACAATGGGATTCGAGCGACTATTAGCGTCCATTGCTATATCGACTGAGTGATTAGAATTTGAGATCACAGCCGAAATTGTGTTCTTTTCTTTGTCGCTATGCAAACAAGGCTGATTTCTGCGACAATTTTGCTGTTTAAACAAGCTTTGTTTAGCTTGTAACATGGAAACGTTCATTCAAACTACTTTTTGGGGTACCTCGTCAACATTACAACATGAAATCCATGTCTTAAACGTTGCTACGTTTCGGGAAATGACAAAGAAAACGTGTATTCTGCTTGACACAATAAAGTTACTTATCTTACAGATCACAAAGTAAGCTGATGTCCACTCCATTCAGATGTAAATCCTTTTGATTCAGTCACTGAGTTGTCTGGCTGTCATGTTTTTATTTAACCTGCCCTATATCTACACTGAAATAATATCATTTCAGTAGTCCTCTATTATGATTCATCCCCCCCCACCTCTCATTTAATACACGCTTGTGGTTGAATACATATATCATCTGGTGTAGGTCCAAGGATACAACAATGAATAACCTGGAACAAATAAATACCATCAAAGGATACCTTACAGCTTCCAATAATGAACACCTTGTGAAACCCAACCTGTCAATATATTTTCATACATAAACTTTAATCGTTTTTGGTACAGCTGTGTAGTGAATTTTTTTCCACTGATTTTCTGTATCATAGACTAAAATACTGAATTCTGGTTTGTGGAATATAGAGGTGGTGGTTGCTGTGTGGATGGAGGTTCTGCCTGTCCCTTGTTCTCAACAGGCAGCCAGTCTCAGAAGGGGGACTGCAAAGTCCAGGCACTGCTGCGCTCTTGAGAACAGGAGCAGAGTTAAAGGGAACAAGGTAGGAGACGGACACATAAACAAGCAAACACACAGGTTACACTGAGAAAATGTCATGGATTGGTGCAGTGTTAGAAATGGGAGATATGTACTTCAACACTTTTGGAAGGTATAGCCTAACTGGTCCCACTCCGACTCTGAGCACAGCAAACCAAACTGATCCGAACTCACTGGTTCTGGTGGATGGGATACCTCCTGGGGGCTCGGCCAGTCGATGGTCCTAAAGTCATTTGTAGAGGTAAATTGAAGAGGTACATTTTTTATACGCTTAGCATAACTACAATTTCTTGCTTTTCTCAACCAAAACTTTACGTAGTTTGTCTATCGAGCTTCCCTGAAGTGTAGGGCGTCAGGGCTTCCAGTGGTCGACTAATTGTTGGCTTCCACCGAGGTAACCCTAGGAAGACAGAAAAAAAGATCAGCATTAGGGAAATAAAAAGGTTATTTCAGGTAGTTTTGTATGCAAATAGTAAAAACGCTAAATAGTTGTGAGCGGACCAAGTAATTGGGCGTCACTCTAAAGCGGGAAGGTGGAATAAACGAGTCAGGAGTAGGTTTTCTTGATTTAACACAGTTCTCTATTGAGGGCATTTGGTCAACAAAAACATTCCAACATAATCAATGAAAATCTTCCAAGGAAAAAAACATACATCTTCTTCTGCAGATGAAACAGGAACACAATATGATTATCTTTAAACTACAACAAAAAGTCACGGGATTGTCACCGTCTTAGTGGTTCTTCCTGGATAGCTCCTCTCTCTCCGTGGCCATCTTCCAGAGAGAGGAAAAACTCTCTCTTATAGGGGAAGGAGAGTATGTCATTAGTACCGTCAGCTGTGCTTAATTGCCTCTGGTTACCTTGTCTTCCATGCCTTGTTGGGCTACTATCCATGAGCCCAGCCTGCCCTCTGGTGGTCCTTCCACATACCTTCCCCCCCCAGGACCGAACCGGAGGGTCGGGCGCCAGACGCACCGTCTTGGTCGCGTCGGGACAGCGCGTCTGCATTCCCGTTCCTCGATCCGGCCCTGTGGATGACATGGAAAGAGAACGGTTGTAAAGACAAAAACCATCTGGCTATTCTGTTGTTATTGTTTCTCTTACCAGCCATCCACGTGAGGGGCGCATGGTCAGTAACTAATGCAAACCTCCGACCCAGTAGGTAGTACCGGAGATAATCGAGGGCCCACTTGATGGCTAAGGCCTCTTTCTCTACGGTCACATACCTCTGTTCCCGAACGCTGAGCTTCCTGCTAATGAAGAGAATCGGCTTCTCTGCTTCACCTTTACCCTGAGCTAGTACGGCCCCGAGCCCTGTATCCGAGGCGTCGACCTGCACAATGAACTCTTGTGAGAAGTCCGGAGCCTGTAGAACGGGATCAGAACACAGGCCAACTTTTAGCAATTGAAAGGCCTCTTCCGTCTCGTCTTTCCACTCTACCTGGTTTGGCAGGTTTTTCCTGATGAGGTTTGTGAGGGGGTTGGCAATGGTTTCATATCCCGGGATAAAACGGCGATAATATCCTGTTATCCCTTAGAAGGCCCGAACGTCTCGCTTGGTCCGGGGTCGAGGCCAGTCACGAATTGCCCTGGTCTTCTCTGCCTGTGGGCGTATTTTCCCATTCCCCACGGTGTACCCCAGGTATTCCGCTTCGGACAGGCCCAGGCAGCATTTATTTGGATTGGCTGTCAACCCTGTGGCTTCCAAACTCACGAGCACCGCCCGTAATCGCAGGAGGTGACTATCCCAGTCCTCGCTGTGGATGACCACATCGTCTATGTACGCCACTGCATACTCTTGATGGGGCCGTAGAATGGCATCCATGAGACGTTGGAAGGTTGCAGCGGCACCGTGCAGTCCAAAGGGCATCCTCACACACTGGAAAAGCCCCTCTGGGGTGGCGAAGGCAGTCTTTGGGCGATCCTCCGGACTTGCCAATATCCCTTCGTCAAATCCAGGGTAGTGATGAACTTGGCCTTTCCTAAGCGCTCCAAGAGTTCATCCACGCGGGGCATGGGATACGCATCGAATGTAGAGATGGCATTCACGCCCCTAAAGTCGTTGCAGAGTCTCATACTACCATCGGATTTGGGGACCAGGACTATGGGACTGGACCACTCACTCGTCGAGGGCTCGATCACGCCCATCCTCAACATCTCCCTCACCTCTTTCTTAGCGATGACTCGGCGAGCCTCAGGAATCCTGTAAGGGCGGATATGCACCTTCTTGCCGGGTTCAGTGTGGATATGGTGGAACAGGACATCTGTTTGTCCTGGGAATGGAGAGAATATTCGACCGAAGTTCATAATCAGCTTGTCTAGCTGTCTTGACTGCTCTGGTAGGAGAGTTTGGCCACGGCGCACCTGTGGTAGAGCCTCCTCTTTTTCTTTGCCCTCCTAAATATTCACTTTAACAGATGGTGACCCCAGCTAGGAGCAAAAGCAGAGAGGTTTTCCCCAGGTCTCGCCTTCCTTTCAACCTTTTCTCCTTCTGTTTCTCCTGCGCCTTGTCAAGTCTCACCTTGATTGATAACAGAAATAAATGTGTCTCCTGACCCCTCCTGTCTCAGCCTCCAGTATTTATGCTGCAGTAGTTTGTGTCGGGGGCTGGGGTCAGTTTGTTATATCTGGAGTACTTCTCCTGTCCAATTCGGTGTCCTGTGTGAATCTAAGTGTGCGTTCTCTAATTCTCTCCTTCTCTCTCTCGGAGGACCTGAGCCCTAGGACCATGCCCCAGGACTACCTGACATGATGACTCCTTGCTGTCCCCAGTCCACCTGGCCGTGCTACTGCTCCAGTTTCAACTGTTCTGCCTTATTATTATTCGACCATGCTGGTCATTTATGAACATTTGAACATCTTGGCCATGTTCTGTTATAATCTCTACCCGGCACAGCCAGAAGAGGACTGGCCACCCCACATAGCCTGGTTCCTCTCTAGGTTTCATCCTAGGTTTTGGCCTTTCCAGGGAGTTTTTCCTAACCATCGTGCATCTACACCTGCATTGCTTGCTGTTTGGGGTTTTAGGCTGGGTTTCTGTACAGCACTGAGATATCAGCTGATGTACGAAGGGCTATATAAATAAATTTGATTTGATTTAAATACAATCATATACATTTCATAGGAAGGTGGTCCTCAAAGGCGTTCTGATCTGTTTCAAAAACTTCCACCACATCAGATGGGGTTTCAGGGATCTGAAAGTACGTTATCCTCTTGAAACTCTGGGGGCGCAATTTCATTTTTGGATGAAAAACGTTCCCGTTTTAAACAAGATATTTTGTCACAAAAAGATGCTCGACTATGCATATAATTGATAGCTTTGGAAAGAAAACACTGAATTTTCCAGAACTGCAAAGATATTGTCTGTGGGTGCCGTAGAACAGGAGCTACAGGCAAAACCAAGATGAAACGGCAACCAGGAAATGAGCAGGATTTTTGAGGCTCTGTTTTCCATTGTCTCCTTATATGGCTGTGAATGCGACAGGAATGAGCCTGCCCTATCTATCGTTTCCCCAAGGTGTCTGCAGCATTGTGACGGTATTTGTAGGCATATCATTGGAAGATTGACCATAAGAGACTACATTTTCCAGGTGTCCGCCGGTGTCCTCCGTCGAAATTGGTGCGTCATTTTCAGCTGCTGGTATTTTTCCATGGGATTCTGAGGGGAAAGCAGGCTTCCACGAACGGCATATCATTGAAGAGATATGTGAAAAAACACCTTGAGGATTGATTCTAAACAACGTTTGCCATGTTTCGGTCGATATTATGGAGTTAATTCGGAAAAAGTTTGACGTTGTAGGTGACTGAATTTTCGGTTCGTTTCGGTAGCCAAATGTGATGTACAAAACGGAGCGATTTCTCCTACACAAAGATTCTTTCAGGAAAAAAAGAAACATTTGCTATGTAACAGAGTCTCCTCATTGAAAATATCCGAAGCTCTTCAAAGGTAAATGATTTTTGTGAAAATGTTGCGTGCTAAATGCTACGCAAAATGCTAAGCTAGCTTGCAATACTCTTACACAAATGCTTGATTTGCTATGGTTCAAAAGCATATTTTGAAAATCTGAGGTGACAGTGTTGTTAAGAAAAGGCTAAGCTTGAGAGCAGGCATATTATTTTCATTTCATTTGCGATTTTCAGAAATCGTTAACGTTGCGTTATGCTAATGAGACTGAGGCTTTATTCACGATCCCGGATGGGTAGTATCAAGAGGTTATACAAAAATTTGAAAGACTACAGTATATGCAATAACAATTGCATTGTTTACCTCAGTCAACAGCTGCGGCTCCCGTTTGTACTCGGCGGAGGCCTGGATGCTGCTGTTGTGGGCAAAGAGAGACTCACCTTCAGGCTGTTCTCACATCCTTCCTGGTACCAATCAAGGGACTTGCCCATGGCGGTCTTGAGGGTCTCGTTGGTCCAGTCACCAAACCTGGAGGAGGGGGTAGGAAAGCGATATTGAAATATGTCTAATTATGTACCATGGAAAAAACAAAAAGAAATTGTAAAAAAATAACCATTCCAGCGTTCATGACCTCGGTCACTCAAGATGACCGTGGGTGTTGATGTCCTCCATCGCCTTGGAGGTGGCCTCGCCAGTCTCGTCCTTGATGGTTATCATACAAAACAAAAATCTATTTTTGGTTCAAAGCACCTTTAATGGTTCACAGAAGGGAATTTAGATTTAAGCACGTACTCTTCTTTCCCTTACTGACCCTAATGGGTATTGCCTCCACCCACTTGGTAAAGTGACGGCCTTCAGTTCAATACCATGATCACGGTGATGTAATTATACTAGCTAGCTGTGCACGGAGGGAGTAAACACGTCACACTGCGCATCATGGGATTCCATACGTAATTCATTTCTAAAGTCCTTTTTAGGTCAGATTTCACACAGTGTGCTTCTACAGAAAACCAGCCTAGAACCCCAAACAGCAAGCAATACAGATGTGGAAGCACGGTGATCCGCAGGCAGAACAGTTGAAACCAGTCTAATACATTTGGCTCTAATAAATTCCATCTTGTACTCACACGTCTATACCCAGCGAGAGTTTGGAAACGCAAAGCTACATTCTGGGATTCGAACCACCAAAGTGCTGCCCCACTACTTGGTATTTGTTATTTCTTACATTGTTACCCCCCGGAAATCTTATTAAGTTTCATTACATGCAGCCGGGAGGAACGATTGGATATAAGAGCAACGTCAACTCCCCAACATTACGACTTTCCCGAAACGGCTCCTCTGTTTGCTCCACCACCCAGGACAATGGATCGGATCCCAGCCGGCGACCCAAAACAACAGCGCCGTAGAAGGGGCAGACGGAGCGGTCTTCTGGTCAGGCTCCGTAGACGGGCAAATCGCGCACCGCTCCCGAGCATACTACTCCTCGCCAATGTCCAGCTCTTGACAACATGGTAGACGAAATCCAAGCAAGAGTCGGTACAGCCACCTGGTTTCTTCACGCATCGCGCCGACAGAAACAAACATCTCTCTGGCAAGAAGAAGGGCGCCAGGGGTGTATGCCTTATGATTAACGAGACGTGGTGTGATCATAACATACAGGAACTCAAGTCCTTTTGTTCACCAATCACATGCCAACCGCATTATCTACCAAGAGAATTCTCTTCGATACCCCACCCAAGCAGACACGTCGACGACCCTGAAAGAACTTCATTGGACTCCATGTAAACTGGAAACCACATATCCTGAGGCTGCATTTATTGTAGCTGGGGATTTTAACAAGGCTAATCTGAAAACAAGGCTCCCTAAATGTTATCAGCATATCGAATGCGCGACCCGGGCTGGCAAAACCCTGGATCATTGTTATTCTCACTTCCGCGACGCATACAAAGCCCTCCCCTGCCCTCATTTTGGAAAATCTGACCACGACTCCATTTTGTTGCTGCCAGCCTATAGACAGAAACGCCCGTGCTCAGGTCTGTTCAAAGCTGGTCCGACCAATCAGATTCCAGATTGCTTCGATCACGTGGACTGGGATATGTTCCGCATAGCGTCGGACAATAACATTGATTCGGTGTGCGAGTTTATTAGCAAGTGCATAGGTGATGTACCCACAGTGTCTATTAAACCCTTCCAACCAGAAACCGTGGATTGATTGATGGCAGCAAGGAGACCGGAAACATGACCGAATACAAACAGTGTAGCTATTCCCGTCGCAAGGCAATCAAACAAGCTAAGCGTCAGTATAGAGACAAAGTAGAGTCGCAATTCAACGGCTCAGACACGAGAGGTATGTGGCAGGGGCTACAGTCAATCACGGACTACAAAAACAAAACCGGCGCGAACCACGATGTCTTGCTCCCAGACAAACAACTTCTTTGCTCGCTTTGAGGACAATACATTGCCACCGACACGGCCCGCTCCCAAAACCTGCGGGCTCTCCTTCACCACAGCCAACGTGAGTAAAACACTTAAACGTATTACCGGGCCAGACGGCATCCCTAGCCGCGTCCTCAGACCAGCTGGCTAGTGTGTTCACGGACATATTCAAGCAATCCTTTCCATGTCTGCTGTGCCCACATGCTTCAAGAGGGCCACCATTGTTTCTGTTCCCAAGAAAGCTAAGGTAACGGAGCTAAATGTCTATCGCCCCGTAGCACTCACTTGCGTCATCATGAAGTGCTTTGAGAGACTAGTCAACGACCATATCACCGCCACCCACTCCAATAGGTTCACAGACGCAATCACACTGCCCTAACCCATCTGGACAAGAGGAATACCTATGTAAGAATGCTGTTCATCGACTACAGCTCAGCATTTAACACCATAGTACCCTCCAAACTTGTCATTAAGCGCGAGACCCTGGGCAACTGGGTCCTGGACTTCCTGACGGGCTGCCCCCAGGTGGTGAGGGTAGGAAACAACTTATCCACCCCGCTGATCCTCAACACTGGGGCCCCACAAGGGTGTGTTCTCAGCCCTCTCCTGTACGCCCTGTTCACCCATGACTGCGTGGCCATGCACGCTCCAACTCAAGTTTGTAGACAACACTACAGCGGTAGGCTTGATTACCAACAACGAGACGGCCTACAGGAAGGAGGTGAGGGCCCTCGGAGTGTGGTGTCAGGAAAATAACTCCATGTCAACAAAACAAAGGAGATGATCGTGGACATCAGGAAACAGCAGAGGGAGCAGCCCCCTATCCACATCGACGGAACAGTAGTGGAAAGTTCCGACGGACACATTACGGACAAACTGAAATGATCCACCCACACAGGCGGCACAACAGCGCCTCTTCAACCTCGGGAGGCTGAAGAAACTCGGCTTGTCACCAGAAACTCACTTTTACAGACGCACAATCACCGCCTGGTACGGCAACTGCGCCGCCCACAACCGTAAGGCTCTCCAGAAGGTAGTGAGGTCTGCACAACGCATCACCGGGGGCAACCTACCTGCCCTCCAGGACACCTACACCACCCCATGTCACAGGAAGGCCAAAAAGATCAAGGACAACCTGTTCACCCCACTAATCATCCAGAAGGCGAGGTCAGTACAGGTGCATCAAAGCGGGGACAGAGACTGAAAACCAGCTTCTCTCTCAAGGCCATTACTGTTAAACAGCCATCACTAACATTGAGTGGCTGCTGCCAACCTCTAGCCACTTTATATGATGTTTACATACCCGACATTACTCATAGGTACATACACTGTACCCATTTTCTGCATCTTGCCTATGCCGGTCGGCCATCCATATTTTTTATGTACATATGTGAAATTGTTAGATATTACTGCATGGTCAGAACTAGAAGCACAAGCATTTCTCGACACTCGCATTAGCATCTGCTAACCATGTGTATGTGACAAATAAAATTGATAGGGAACTTCACAGAAGGTGCTCTGACAACAG
>NW_027016726.1:0-20824 GCF_036934945.1 Oncorhynchus masou masou
CTGTGCTGTGCGTTTTGTTGCCAACCTATTTTGCTACCTGACAATTTTACGGTTTTTACTTTTTAATTACTGTTGTTATACACACACACACATATATATATATATTTTTTTTTTCCACCCACAACTTTTTCACTCCGGACGCTTTATCTGGACACGATTCGTCAGGACCTCCAACACCCGAAGCTAAGTAGTAACATTAACATGATGCCTTCTAATTGCAGTCGCTGTACTCGCCTTACGGCAAGGATAGCTGTGCTACAAGCCCGGCTTCAGACGCAATCGTTAGGCAAGGGTAATTTCAGTGTAGGAAAGGATGAAACAGCGTCTGTGCCACCAGCAAGTACAGATAGTAGTATAAATCCCCTGGCACAGTCCCCGCAGCCGGACAACTTTCTCACGGTTTCTGGAAGGAAATGCTGTAGGAACGCTCAACCGGTGTCGCTCATTCAGCCGACAGAAACTTTCAACCGGTTTTCCCCATTAAGTAGCGAGTCGGAGTCAGAGGCCGAGCCTTCTCTGGTCTATACTCCTCCCGTTACGGGGTCTGAGACGCCGAAGCTTCCCACCATTAGCTCTGACAAATTGAAAACTCTAGTCATTGGCGACTCCATTACCCGCAGTATTAGACTTAAAACGAATCATCCAGCGATCATACACTGTTTACCGGGGGCAGGGCTACCGACGTTAAGGCTAATCTGAAGATGGTGCTGGCTAAAGCTAAAACTGGCGAGTGTAGAGAGTATAGAGATATTGTTATCCACGTCGGCACCAACGATGTTAGGATGAAACAGTCAGAGATCACCAAGCGCAACATAGCTTCTGCGTGTAAATCAGCTAGAAAGATGTGTCGGCATCGAGTAATTGTCTCTGGCCCCCTCCCAGTTAGGGGGAGTGATGAGCTCTACAGCAGAGTCTCACAACTCAATCGCTGGTTGAAAACTGTTTTCTGCCCCTCCGAAAAGTTAGAATTTGTAGATAATTGGCCCTCTTTTGGGACTCACCCACAAACAGGACCAAGCCTGACCTGCTGAGGAGTGACGGACTCCATCCTAGCTGGAGGGGTGCTCTCATCTTATCTACCAACATAGACAGGGCTCTAACTCCTCTAGCTCCACAATGAAATAGGGTGCAGGCCAGGCAGCAGGCTGTTAGCCAGCCTGCCAGCATAGTGGAGTCTGCCACTAGCATAGTCAGTGTAGTCAGCTCAGCTATCACCATTGAGACCGTGTCTGTGCCTCGACCTAGGTTGCGCAAAACTAAACATGGCGGTGTTCGCCTTAGCAATCTCACTAGGATAAAGACCACCTCCATTCCTGTCATTATTGAAAGAGATCATGATACCTCACATCTCAAAATAGGGCTACTTAATGTTAGATCCCTTACTTCAAAGGCAATTATAGTCAATGAACTAATCACTGATCATAATCTTGATGTGATTGGCCTGACTGAAACATGGCTTGAGCCTGATGAATTTACTGTGTTAAATGAGGCCTCACCTCCTGGCTACACTAGTGACCATATCCCCGTGCATCCCGCAAAGGCGGAGGTGTTGCTAACATTTACGATAGCAAATTTCAATTTACAAAAAAAAAATGACGTTTTCGTCTTTTGAGCTTCTAGTCATGAAATCTATGCAGCCTACTCAATCACTTTTTATAGCTACTGTTTACAGGCCTCCTGGGTCATATACAGCGTTCCTCACTGAGTTCCCTGAATTCCTATCGGACCTTGTAGTCATAGCAGATAATATTCTAATCTTTGGTGACTTTAATATTCACATGGAAAAGTCCACAGACCCACTCCAAAAGGCTTTCGGAGCCATCATCGACTCAGTGGGTTTTGTCCAACATGTCTCTGGACCCACTCACTGTCACAGTCATACGCTGGACCTAGTTTTGTCCCATGGAATAAATGTTGTGGATCTTAATGTTTTTCCTCATAATCCAGGACTATCGGACCACCATTTTATTACGTTTGCAATTGCAACAAATAATCTGCTCAGACCCCAACCAAGGAACATCAAAAGTTGTGCTATAAATTCACAGACAACACAAAGATTCCTTGATGTCCTTCCAGATTCCCTCTGTCTACCCAATGACACCAGAGGACAAAAATCAGTTAACCACCTAACTGAGGAACTCAATTTAACCTTGCGCAATACCCTAGATGCAGTTGCACCCCTAAAAAACTAAAAACATTTCTCATAAGAAACTAGCTCCCTGGTACACAGAAAATACCCGAGCTCTGAAGCAAGCTTCCAGAAAATTGGAACGGAAATGGCGCCACACCAAACTGGAAGTCTTCCGTCTAGCTTGGAAAGACAGTACCGTGCAGTACCGAAGAGCCCTTACTGCTGCTCGATCATCCTATTTTTCTAACTTAATTAAGGACAATAAGAACAATCCAAAATTCCTTTTTGATACGGTCGCAAAGCTAACTAAAAAGCAGCATTCCCCAAGAGAGGATGACTTTCACTTTAGCAGTGATAAATTCATGAACTTCTTTGAGGAAAGAATTATGATTATTAGAAAGCAAATTACAGACTCCTCCTTAAATCTGCGTATTCCTTCAAAGCTCAGTTGTCCTGAGTCTGCACAACTCTGCGTGGACCTAGGATCAAGAGAGACGCTCAAGTGTTTTAGTACTATATCTCTTGACACAATGATGAAAATAATCATGGCCTCTAAACCTTCAAGCTGCTTACTGGACCCTATTCCAACTAAACTACTGAAAGAGCTGCTTCCTGTGCTTGGCCCTCCTGTGTTGAACATAATAAACGGCTCTCTATCCACCGGATGTGTACCAAACTCACTAAAAGTGGCAGTAATAAAGCCTCTCTTGAAAAAGCCAAACCTTGACCCAGAAAATATAAAAAACTATCGGCCTATATCGAATCTTCCATTCCTCTCAAAAATCTTAGAAAAGGCTGTTGCTCAGCAACTCACTGCCTTCCTGAAGACAAACAATGTATATGAAATGCTTCAGTCTGGTTTTAGACCCCATCATAGCACTGAGACGGCACTTGTGAAGGTGGTAAATGACATTTTAATGGCATCGGACCGAGGCTCTGCATCTGTCCTCGTGCTCCTAGACCTTAGTGCTGCTTTTGATACCATCGATCACCACATTCTTTTGGAGAGATTGGAAACCCAAATTGGTCTACACGGACAAGTTCTGGCCTGGTTTAGATCTTATCTGTCGGAAAGATATCAGTTTGTCTCTGTGGATGGTTTGTCCTCTGACAAATCAACTGTAAATTTCGGTGTTCCTCAAGGTTCCGTTTTAGGACCGCTGTTGTTTTCACTATATATTTTACCTCTTGGGGATGTTATTCGAAAACATAATGTTAACTTTCACTGCTATGCGGATGATACACAGCTGTACATTTCAATGAAACATGGTGAAGCCCCAAAATTGCCCTCGCTAGAAGCATGTGTTTCAGACATAAGGAAGTGGATGGCAGCAAACTTTCTACTTTTAAACTCGGATAAAACAGAGATGCTTGTTCTAGGTCCCAAGAAACAAAGAGATCTTCTGTTGAATCTGACAATTAATCTTAATGGTTGTACAGTCATCTCAAATAAAACTGTGAAGGACCTCGGCGTTACTCTGGACCCTGATCTCTCTTTTGAAGAACATATCAAGACCATTTCAAGGACAGCTTTTTTCCATCTACGTAACATTGCAAAAATCAGAAACTTTCTGTCCAAAAATGATGCAGAAAAATTAATCCATGCTTTTGTCACTTCTAGGTTAGACTACTGCAATGCTCTACTTTCCGGCTACCCGGATAAAGCACTAAATAAACTTCAGTTAGTGCTAAATACGGCTGCTAGAATCCTGACTAGAACCAAAAAATTTGATCATATTACTCCAGTGCTAGCCTCCCTACACTGGCTTCCTGTCAAAGCAAGGGCTGATTTCAAGGTTTTACTGCTAACCTACAAAGCATTGCATGGGCTTGCTCCTACCTATCTCTCTGATTTGGTCCTGCCGTACATACCTACACGTACGCTACGGTCACAAGACGCAGGCCTCCTAATTGTCCCTAGAATTTCTAAGCAAACAGCTGGAGGCAGGGCTTTCTCCTATAGAGCTCCATTTTTATGGAACGGTCTGCCTACCCATGTCAGAGACGCAAACTCGGTCTCAACCTTTAAGTCTTTACTGAAGACTCATCTCTTCAGTGGGTCATATGATTGAGTGTAGTCTGGCCCAGGAGTGGGAAGGTGAACGGAAAGGCTCTGGAGCAACGAACCACCCTTGCTGTCTCTGCCTGGCCGGTTCCCCTCTTTCCACTGGGATTCTCTGCCTCTAACCCTATTACAGGGGCTGAGTCACTGGCTTGCTTGGGCTCTCTCATGCCGTCCCTGGAGGGGGTGCGTCACCTGAGTGGGTTGATTCACTGATGTGGTCATCCTGTCTGGGTTGGCGCCCCCTTGGGTTGTGCCGTGGCGGAGATCTTTGCGGGCTATACTCAGCTTTGTCTCAGGATGGTAAGTTGGTGGTTGAAGATATCCCTCCAGTGGTGTGGGGGCTGTGCTTTGGCATAGTGGGTGGGGTTATATCCTTCCTGTTTGGCCCTGTCCGGGGGTGTCCTCGGGTGGGGCCACAGTGTCTCCTGACCCCTCCTGTCTCAGCCTCCAGTATTTATGCTGCAGTAGTTTATGTGTCGGGGGCTGGGGTCAGTTTGTTATATCTGGAGTACTTCTCCTGTCCAATTCGGTGTCCTGTGTGAATCTAAGTGTGCGTTCTCTAATTCTCTCCTTCTCTCTCTCGGAGGACCTGAGCCCTAGGACCATGCCCCAGGACTACCTGACATGATGACTCCTTGCTGTCCCCAGTCCACCTGGCCGTGCTGCTGCTCCAGTTTCAACTGAACCGCGGCCCTAGGACCATGCCCCAGGACTACTTGACATGATGACTCCTTGCTGTCCCCAGTCCACCTGGCCGTGCTGCTGCTCCAGTTTCAACTGTTCTGCCTTATTATTATTCGACCATGCTGGTCATTTATGAACATTTGAACATCTTGGCCATGTTCTGTTATAATCTCTACCCGGCACAGCCAGAAGAGGACTGGCCACCCCACATAGCCTGGTTCCTCTCTAGGTTTCTTCCTAGGTTTTGGCTTTTCTAGGGAGTTTTTCCTAGCCACCGTGCTTCTACACCTGCATTGCTTGCTGTTTGGGGTTTTAGGCTGGGTTTCTGTACAGCACTTTGAGATATCAGCTGATGTACGAAGGGCTATATAAATAAATTTGATTTGATTTGATTTGATTTATACCAGCCGATGTCAGAGGAAGGCCCTAAAAATTGTCTAAGATTCCAGCCACCCTAGTCATAGGCTCCTACATAGCTTCTACCCCCAAACCATAAGACTCCTGAACAGCTAATCAAATGGCTAACCAGACTATCCCCCCCCCCCCCGGGAACGCTGCTACTACCCTCTGTTTTTATCTATACATAGTCACTTTAATAAATCTACCTACATGTACATATTACCTCAATTACCTCAACACCGGTGCCCCCTGCATATTGACATTGACGCTGTTCCGGTACCCCCTGTATATAGCCCCCGCTATTGTTATTTACTCCTGGTCTTTAATTATTTGTTATTCTTATCTCCTACTTTTTTGTAGTCATTTTCTTAAAACTGCATTGTTGGTTAAGGGCTTGTAAGTAAGCATTTCACTGTAAGGTCTACACCTGTTGTATTCAGGGCATGTGACAAATAACATTTGAATTGATTTATTCTGTACCACACACACAGACCATAATGAACATTATTTGCCAACATCCTAACTGTAACTGGAGGTCAGCTTTTGTATCCTAGCAACATATTGTTTGAACGTACAGTCCTTCACAAATTTACTCAAGTAAAAAAGGCCAGGCTTCCCACAAAAACATACCAATAAAAAAAGTTTAAAAAAACACATAATTTATCTTTCGTCTGTCTCTGTTTTCATAATTTTCTTTAAATCGAAAGAGGCTGAATGTATCTCACAGGAGAAAGCATCCGAGTGAACGAAACAGCACCCCTCTGTCTCTCTACGTGTAGGCCCTTTATCTGAAGCTGTATGGTCCAAACGAGTATGACATTGTTGCCACCCATAGCATTGAAGGCAAGGGAAGCCAATGACCACTTGGCCTCCCTTGATAAACAAAATCCTATAAAAATTTGCCAATCAGTGTCGAGCTAAACTGAGCGGGCTCAACTGTGAATGGTCCTGGCACACCAAAAAAAACTTTCAAGGGAAGCCAGCTTGGATTTTGGCGTCACTCCTGTGAAATCCCTTCGAGTGCATACATAATATATCCCATTTAGCAGACGCTTTTGTCCAAAGCGACTTACAAGTCGGCTGGGGCCACTACTTTTACATATGGGTGGCCCCAGCGGGAATCGAACCCACGACGCTTGGTGTTGCAAGCGCCATGCTCTACCGACTGAGCCACACAGGACCCACATCATTGACTGAAGAAGTTTAATTGTTGCATCTCATTGTGTTGTTCTCCTCCGGTGGCTATCTAGCTAGCTAAAATAATCCCTTTCCTAAATTAGCCATGGATGGAGATAGGGATTTGGACTTCTTGTTTTACTTAATTCTCTGTACTGTATTAAAATAAGTATTAAAATAAGCAGAAGTGATTTGACGATGTTGATATGTTGAAGCTGAAATGTTGCTGGAATAGTGGAGGCAGCTCCTGTGTTTCTTTGTGACTTGCAATATTTCTCTGTGGTTCTAAATCAATTGTTGTTTAGTGGTCCGAAAATGTCGGCATCATTAACTTCTTGACGCAACCATCCCGTTAGCGGGATCATTTTCGTCAACATCCGTTGAATTGCAGAGCGCAAATTCAAATTAAATTACTAAAAATATTTAATTTTCATGAAATCATAAGTGCAATATAGCAAAACACAGCTTAGCTTGTTGTTAATCCACCTGGCGTGTCAGATTTCAATAAAGCTTTTCGGCGAAAGCATACCAAGCATTTATGTAAGGCCATCTCCCTCAGCAGACAAAACATTACAAATAGCTAGCAGCAAAGTAGATTGGTCACGTAAGTCAGAAAAGCAATAAAATGAATCGCTTACCTTTGATGATCTTCGGATGTTCACGAGACTCCCAATTACACAATAAATGTTCCTTTTGTTCCATAAAGATTATTTTTATATCCAAAATACCTCCATTTGGTTGGCGCGTTATGTTCAGAAATACACAGGCTCGAGCGGTCACGATAACGCAGACAAAAATTCCAAATAGTTTCCATAATGTCCGGGGCAGACGAAAATTCCAAATAGTAACCGTAAAGTTCGTAGAAACATGTCAAACGTTTTTTATAATCAATCCTTAGGTTGTTTTTACAATATATAATCGATAATATTTCAACAGGACTGTAGCTTCTTCAATAGGAGAGAGAGAGAAAATGTCTGCTCCACTGTTGGCGCATGCAAAACACAGCTGGCACCCAGCCATCCAATGACAGAATGTGATCTTTCTCGCTCATTTAAAAAAAGAGCCAGTAACTATGTCTAAAGACTGTTCACACCATGTGGAAGCCATAGGAAAATGAATCTGGTTGATATGCCTTTAAACGGAGGGAAGGCATGCAATGGAACAGAGAGCTTTCAGGAAAAACCTTCACTTCCGGGTTGGATTTTCCTCAGGTTTTCACAGACAATATTTGGACCGTTTTGGAAAGTTTAGAGTGTTTTCTATCTTAATCTATCCTAACCTAATGACAATTATATGCATATTCTAGATTCTGGGCCTGAGAAATAGGAAGTTTGCTTTGGGTATGTTTTTTATCCAAACATCAAAATACTGCCCCCTACACTCAAGAGGTTAATAAATCTTCTTAGGGCTAGTACCCTTTTTTTCTCAATTTCCACCTGAATGACATGCCCAAAGTAAACTACCTGTTGCTCAGGCCCTGATGCCAGGATATGCATATAAGTGGTACCATTGGAAAGAAAACACTTCGAAGTTTGTAGAATTGTTAAAATAATGTAGGAGAAATTACACAATAGAAATGGTAGGAGAAAATCCAAAGAAAACCAACCGGGTACTTTTATTTTGAGAGAGACCATGTTCTTATAATGGAAAGTTTCGGGACATACTGAATTCTAGCTCCCAGGATGCAATTCCTATGGCTTCCACAGGGTGTCAGCAGTCTATGTTTCAGGCATGTAACTTTCATAACGAATAAGAAATATCAGTTTTAGTACAGGGACACAGTCTTGGAAATTCGAGTTTGGGCGCGCAATGAAGACAAGACGCACCTGTTAAAATCGGTTTCCTATTGAACATACTTCTTTCCGTAAGAAATATTATAGTTCGATTACATTTTAAGGTATCTGAGGAGTAAATAGAAACATATTTTGACTTGTTGAAACAAAGTTTAGGGGTAGATTTTCAGATTCCTTTCTCTGCATGTTGAATGAGTAGATTACTCAACTCAATGGTGTCAACTAAACAGACTTTTTGGGATATAAAGGACAAAGTTTAGGAGTAGATTTTCAGATTCCTTTCTCTGCATGTTGAACGAGTGGATTACTCAAATCAATGGTGCCAACGAAACTGACTTTTTGGGATATAAAGAAGGACAAAGTTTTGGGGTAGATTTTCAGATTCCTTTCTCTGCATGTTGAACGAGTGGATTACTCAAATCAATGGTGCCAACTAAACAGACTTTTCGGGATATAAAGAAGGATTCTATCTAACAAAACGACACTACATGTTATAGCTGGGACCTTTTGGATGACAAATCATAGGGAGATTTTCAAAAGTAACTGAATATTTAATCGCTATTTGTGAATTTATGAAACCTGTGCTAGTGGAAAAATATTTTTATGTGGGGCAACGTCCTCAAACAATCACATGGCATGCTTTCGCTGTAATAGCGACTGTAAATTGGACAGTGCAGTTATATTAACTTGTTATGGCTGCAATCCCCCTATCGGGATAAGTGTCAACAACAACTGCTGAATAGCATAACGCTACATGCAATAAATATTACTATAAATATTTATATTCATGAAATCACAAGTGCAATATAGGAAAACACAGCTTAGCCTTTTGTTAATCCTGCTGTCATGTCAGATTTTGAAATTATGCTTTACAGCGAAAGCAATCTAAGCGTTTGTGTAAGTTTATCGATCGCACGATAAACATTAAGTACACTTAGCATCAGGATGCTTGGTCACGAAAATCAGAAAAGCAATCAAATTAATTGTTTACCTTTGATGATCTTCAGATGTTTTCACTCATGAGACTCCCAGTTACACAATAAATGTTCCTTTTGTTCCATAAAGATTATTTTATACCCAAAAAACCTCATTTTGTTTGTCTCGTTATGTTCAGAAATCCACAGGAAAGAGCAGTCACGACAACGCAGACGAAAATTCCAAATAGTTTCCATAATGTCCACAGAGACATGTCAAAAGTTTTTTATAATCAATCCTCGGGTTGTTTTTAAAATATATATATATATATATATAATATGTCAACCACAAATGTCTTTCACAGTAGGAGAGGGGAAAACAATGGCTGTCCAAATTCTGTTGCACAAGCAAAACTCATGTGACCACTTGACGCGATGTTATCGTTCTGGCTCATTTTTCAAAATAAAAGCCTGAAACTATGTCTGAAGACTGTTGACACATTGAGGAAGCGATAGGAAAAGGTTGATATCCCTTTAAATGGAGCAAAGGGAGGCTATGGAACATGGAGTTTTCAAAATAGAAGCCACTTCCTGTTTTGATTTTCCTCATGGTTTCGCCTACAATATCAGTTCTGTTATACTCACAGACAATATTTTGATAGTTCTGGAAACTTTAGAGTGTTTTCTATCCAATACTAATAATAATATACATATATTAGCAACTTAGACTGAGGAGCTGGCCGTTTACAATGTGAACCTTTTCATCCAAGCTACTCAATACTGCCCCTGCAGCCGTATGAAGTTAACGAGAATTTGAGCTTTCAACCGATATAAGACACTTGTCCGTTCCTAAAGGCTTGATGTCCCACTAGCGGGACACCTAGCCCTATTGACCATGCTGTAGGTCATGTAACTGTTTGTTGCTGTACATGCAATATGCTTTGTGGACCACTGAAAAGACGTTGTTTTCCAGTTTGTTATCCAGTTTTGTTATCCAAATGTGTAGTTCAATTTGTTCTGCCACTGTGTCTTATTTTCTCAGCCTTTAGATCACAGACACAAGGCATATTATTATGATGTTTTTATTTAACAAGGCAAGTCAGGCAAGAACTAATTCTTATTTTTAATGACGGCCTACCCCGGCCAAACCTGAATGACACTGGGCCAATTGTGCACCGCACAGTGGGACTCCCAATCACAGACGGATGTGACACAGTCTGGATTTGAACCAAGGATTGTAGTGACCCCTCTTGCATTGAGATGCAGTGCCTTAGACCACTGTGCCACTCTGGAGGCCAAATATAATATTCATTAACAGGTTGTAGAGCAAACAACGTAAATATCATAACACACTTTATTGGCTTCCCCAGCGATTTTACCCATGCACTGCTACTGAGATTTTCTGCATTTTTGAGTTGTCTCCTTTTGAAAGACATTGCTAAAACTAAAATTTAACCCACTAGCTAAATAAACAACAACACTGAATGAGTCCAAGTGAGTGTTAGAGGTTATGTGATTGACTGCCGGTGTCAATGCCAGATCTGACTGTTTACCAAATCTGACCGTTGCGCCGATCTGCATCACAAATAGATATTGTCAAGGGTGAAAATCCTACATTCATGCATATTGACTTTTTTCTTGCCACAATGAACAGGAAACGGTTGTGTGAGGTATAAAGTAAATAACAATCTTGATATCATTAGTTAATTGATTTGTCATGCCTACGGCATACCAATTACTATGAACGTTTAACCATCACATGTTGTTATTAATGATATTGTAACCCGTGGACCTGTGATAGAGACATCGTCTAAAGCTTAGACAGTCATTCCTGTCCTAAAAACAATCATTGATGTTCAAGAAAGGTTGTAATTTACATAAGTGATGTGCAACTGGGTTTCTTAAATAAGGTTTACAACATAAAATTGCCAGAACCTTGCTGAAGAGCAAGTGCATTACCGTACTGAAATTATTTTTACAGAATATATTGTTCACTTATGACAAGTGGTTGCGAACAAAGTAGCACTGGTAGTTATGACTGAATAGTTTCAGCAATACTGTATAGCAACCACCTCAGTACAGTTAGTTATATTTAATTGGTTCAGGGTAGTACTGCCACCATGGTGCATCGGTGAAAATGCAATGACGTCAAGGGGAAAGGGTTCCAGTATTGGATATGTATTACACAGATAAAACAGGAACACAGAGGGACGTGAGAGGTTAAAATGAAGGTGTTGGAGTGGAGGCTTAGTAGTTGGAGTTTCCTGTAGGATGGTTGTGGTAGGTAGGAAGGTTTGTAGTTTATGGAAGGGAGATAAAAGTGCGTATTAGGATACACAAAAAAAAGTATATGAATGATAAAGTAGGGCAAATATAGTGACTAATATGTAGGGAGACTGTCAGAACTGAGCATAACTGTACAATAGTCGACCCAACGTGGCCAGGGAGGGAATGAAGAGGATCTTAACTTGTAGGGAACAAAATACCCTCTCTGGACTACCAACCAACCACATTGAGCCCAATGTCAAATGAAAAGAGCATTGAATTTACAGAGAGTCTGAAATATTTATATTCTGGGCTTGATTGTCTTGACTTTAGTACTGAGAGGAATGAGCTGCTTCGTGAACACTTATCATTTATTTGGTAATAGAGTAATATTGTTGCATTAAAGGGGAATTAAAACAGTTGCTACATACATTTTTGGACTAAATATGTACCGATTGATCGTACCTCATCAAAACTCAAAATATAAGCCTGTTCACTCCAATGTTTGTAAACAAACACTATACAGCATCAAAACATGGTTAAAACTATAATTTTGTTATCATATATGGTCAGTCCTTGCATCCATAGCTCTGTCTATGAATTTGAGTGGTTACATTTCTCCAATCCCATCCCTCATCTTTTAAAGAGTTGTGAGTGCATTTGAATCAAGTCCAAAACCTATTTTGTGGATCTTATATTTCTTTGTCAATAGGAATGCAATGAGTTAGCGTCAATAGTGAGTGCAGCACAAATACATACATATCAACTGAAAAACCACAGGTCCCAGTCATCTCTTCAATTTCCTATTTACACAGTCTATAAGGATTACTGTAGGAGCAGCTGCCCTGAGATAACATATATCAAATACTCTGGTGACACTGTTATTATTGATACGTGGAATTCTAGGGTGGAGACGGGGGTAGATATAGGGAGTGAAAGGGAGAGAGAGGGGGTATCTCTGAGTAGAATGTTGTCAAATGTGAGTGCGTCTGCCTCTGCTTGCCCACCTGCCTGCCTGTCAGTCACATGTTTGGGCTGTTAAGATTTAAGCAAGCTTTGATCTCTTAATGTTTATCCTTACTACTGTCTAGACCCCTTCAACTAGTATCCTCTTTTTACCCAATATGAGGAATCTGCTTGTATAGGACCACACAAATTGCAATATCTTTATGCTGATTGTCCAAGATCATGCTATTTTGAAATCAGTAAGAACGGCTGAGCAAATGATTGACGGTCAAAGAGCAATCATATTTCTACCCTTGCCAATCACCAAACCTGCTCACACAGTTGCTGATTTCACCATCCTCCATCAGTTAAGAAAATATACCACTTGCAATAGAAAAATGTGCCAAATCGATAAAAAACAACAACTAAGCATCTGTGTCCTGAAACTGTTTTCCAATAAAAGCTATTCACTGTATGTACTGACCGAGTGGCTTTTAAAATGTTGTTTCTATAATGTACCTTGTAATATAGGAGACCTCCTTTGCTGGTGTAGATGGACATTACAAGGACGGGCTCTAATGGAGTTAGTGACCAGGGCCCAAAAACTCTCAGAGTAGGAGGGCTGATCTTGGATCAAATCCCCTCTGTCCTTATAATATTGCTCATTATGATCTTGAAAAATCTTGGTCTGAATCGTTCTCTTGGGTCAAAGTCAATTGTTATTTTGGGACCGAGGCTAATTGTATCCGCTGGTGTAGATTAACTTCATGGCAATGAGTTCTACACGTGCTCAGTGAAGTTACTTTCCCTCTAGTGGCCACCACCACTCTCCAGCCTGGTACTGGAAATCCTAAGGGGACAGGCAGACATACTAGCAGACTCGGCAACAGAATCAAAAGCAAAGGTCGTAGCTAATGGTATAATTACCTTGACATGCTTTTCAGATAGTGGCTAGACAGATGCCACCGAGTCTTCATTCTGAATGGAAAAGTAAAATAAATAGATACTAATCAAGCTGATTTATACAGTAAAACGGGTTGCTAGCAGGTTGGTAGAACACACTTTTGCCTTTCACTATCTAAGATAGATAGCTACATATTGTAGCAAAAGTATCTATGGGGCAGAGTTGAGGGAGATAAGCAGGGAATCAGCATTGAACACTTATTTGTGACGGAGATCGGCACGCCAGTTAGTCAGATTCAGTATGAAGTCAGATTCGACATCGACACCGGCACAGATTGTGTTGTAATTATTTAATACTTTTTAAATACTGTTTTATTCACATGTTTTCAAGTCCAGGTGGCAAATCGTCAAATCAAATAAAAGTTTATTTGTCACGTGCGCCTAATACAACAGGTGTACTTACAGACTCGAACCAATAGTGCAAAAAAGGTATTAGGTGAACAATATGTCAGGATTTGGCCAGGGTTGTTCCAGTTGTTTGTCAGTAGATGTCCCCATTGTGCTTTGTGTCCCTGTGTTTTTCCCTTGATCCCCATTATTGTTTGCACCTGTGTCTCGTTTCCCCTGATTGTATTTAAACCCTTTGTTTCCCTCAGTTCTGTGCTCTGTGTTTGTATGTTAGCACCCTGCCCTAGTGTTCTGTGTGCTCTTGTCGATTCCGGGTAACGTTCTTGTGGTATTCTTTTTTTTGTTTTTGTTTAGTTTTGGTGAGTTTCTTTTTAGGTCTTTTTGTGTTTTACCTTCCACCTTTTGGATTTGCCATTTTTTATTTATTAAATACACCGTCTTAAGTACTGCTGTGTCTGCCTCATCTTCTGGGTTCTGCTGTCTATTCGTGGCTCAGTTGGTTAAGTGATTGTTTCTCACTCCGGAGACCCAGGTTCGAAACCGGGTCCTGACAGAAACACAGAGCCAAAAATGAACCCAGAGGCAGCCAGTTCCCAGGACCTTTTTGCCACGCTGTCCCACCACCAGGAGACTGTCCAACGCCACGAAGCCGCCCTGGTTCAGCAAGAGGCCTTAATGGCTAGACATTCTCATCTTCTGTCGGAGATGCTGACTTCCATTAAGCAAATATCTGATCGACTTACCCCGGCAACAGTTCCCGTCCCAGTACCTCAAGTTCACGTACCCATGGCAGTTAACCCCCTGGCTGAACCTCGTCTTCCACCTCCCCAACGGTTCTCAGGTGATCCAAGTGCTTGTAAAGGGTTTCTCACTCAATGTTCTCTCTCCTTTGAGCTGCAACCCTCGTCGTTTCCCACCGACCGGTCTAAGATCGCATATATCATCACCCTGCTGTCGGAAAAAGCCCTGGCCTGGGCTACTGCTGTGTGGGATGCCCATAGTTCCTGCTGTGCCAGCTACTCTGCCTTTGCTGAGGAATTCAAACGAGTGTTTCAAGGCCCAAGCAGTGGTTCTGACTCAGCCAAACAGCTCCTGACTCTCCATCAAGGTTGGCGCAGCGTGACGGACTATGCCATCCAGTTCCGCACGGTGGCAGCAGCGAGTGGCTGGAACAACGAGGCGCTCACGGTGTGCTTTCTGAAAGGCCTTTCCGACACTATCCAAGATGAACTGGCCACTCGGGAACCACCGGACAATCTCGAGTCCCTGATCAAGTTGGCCTCACGCATTGACCAGCGTCTGAGAGAGAGAGAACTCAACCGTAGACCTCTAGCCCCTATCAGTCCCAGCTCCGAGTCCCCACCTTTATCATCATTGGCTCCACCGGAACCCATGCAGATTGGACGCATCTCCCAGGCTGAGAGAGACCGCTGGATGAGGGAGCGACGCTGTCTATATTGCGGCAAACCGGGCCATTTCCGTTCCACGTGTCCCGGGCTCCAGGGAAACGCTCTGTCCCGTACAGACCGGGGGGAACTGTAACGGGAAACATAACCTCCTCCCATCCGTCCAACTCCCGTCTGCTCATTCCAGTCACCCTCTCCTGGGACAACCACAAGCTTCACCTTCAAGCCTTGGTAGACTCTGGAGCCGCAGGTAACTTCATGGATGGTGTCTGGGCGAAGGAGAATGGCGTTTCCTCTGAACCTCTAAGTGACCCCATGAGGGTTACTACATTGGATGGAAGCCCTTTGGGATCTGGACTTGTCACTCATGTCACTACCTCCTTGAGACTTTCAGTTTCACAACACCAGGAATTGATGAACTTTCATTTGATCTCCTGTTCCGAGTTCCCTCTCGTCCTTGGATACCCCTGGCTTCACAGCCATAACCCTCACATCGACTGGTCTGTGGGCACTAGCAAGCAGTGGGGTCCTACGTGCCAAGCTACTTGTATTTTCCAGAATTCCCCGAGTTCTACTCCCGAGTCTTTAGAATCCATCGACCTGACCCGAGTTCCCGAGTGTTACCATGACCTCAAACTGGTGTTTAGCAAACAGAGGGCCACCATGCTACCACCCCATAGATCTTACGATTGCCCCATCGACCTGTTTCCGGGCACTTGCCCTCCCAGGGGTCGGATCTTTTCCCTATCTCCACCCGAACGAGCTGCTATGGATACCTACATCAAGGACTCTCTGGAAGCAGGCCTCATGCGTCCATCCACCTCCCCGGCGGGAGCAGGGTTTTTCTTTGTGGCCAAGAAAGACGGTGGGTTACGTCCTTGCATCGACTACCGGGGACTCAATGACATAACCGTCCGTAACCGTTACCCGCTACCCCTTATGGCCACAGCCTTCGAGCTGCTCCAGGAAGCAGTTGTTTTCACTAAGCTTGACCTGCGGAACGCATACCATCTTGTGCGGATCAGACCTGGTGACGAGTGGAAGACCGCTTTCAACACGCCTACTGGTCACTATGAATACTTGGTGATGCCCTTCGGCCTGACCAACGCCCCAGCGGTGTTCCAAGCGCTCATAAACGATGTGCTTAGGGATATGCTTAACATATTTGTGTTCGTTTACTTGGATGACATCCTCATCTTTTCGAGCTCCCTTCAAGAACACACTAAGCATGTCAGACAAGTACTCAAACGCCTCCTGGACAGCCATCTGTACGTTAAGCCGGAAAATGTGAATTCCATTCATCCCGAGTACAATTCCTGGGATTTGTAGTGGAACCCGGTCGAATCCAAATGGACCCTAGGAAGGTAGGGGCGGTAGCGGATTGGCCCACCCCCAAATCCGTTAAGGATGTTCAGCGTTTCCTGGGCTTCACAAACTTTTACCGCAAGTTCATCAAGAACTTCAGTTTGGTGGCAGCTCCTCTCTCAGCTTTAACCAAAGGTGGCAATGCAAGGTTTTTTGGGGAAGAGAAGCTGAGACGGCCTTCCAAGGACTCAAGCAGCGCATTCTCTCTGCTCCCATCCTGATACTACCGACTACGGATGAACCATTTGTGGTGGAGGTAGACGCATCAGAGGTTGGTGTTGGAGCTGTCCTGTCTCAGAGGGGTGAAGACAAGAAGCTTCATCCGTGCGCTTTCTTCTCACACCGGCTTACCCCGACTGAGAGGAACTACGATGTGGGGGATCGTGAACTCCTAGCGGTTAAGATGGCATTGAAGGAATGGAGACACTGGCTCGAGGGGGCTTCTCACCCGTTTCAAGTGCTTACGGACCACAAAAATCTGGAGTATATCCAGCAGGCGAAGCGATTGAACTCTAGACAAGCTAGATGGTCTCTTTTCTTCAATCGATTCCAGTTTATCCTCACCTATCGGCCCGGGTCGAAGAATCTCAAACCGGATGCCCTGTCCCGAGTCTACGCTCCTGCCATTCGAGATGACACGGACATGCCTGTCCTTCCTGCTGCTAAGATTGTGGCTCCGATCTCGTGGCAAGTTGAGGATACCGTGAGACGTGCTCAAGCTAGCGAACCGGACCCTAAAGGAGGCCCTGCCAATCGGTTGTTTGTCCCCAAGGCAGTGAGGACTCAGGTCCTTCTGTGGGGGCACTCCTCTCGCCTCACCTGTCATCCGGGCGTAGGTCGCACCTTGGAGTTCATCCAGCGTAAGTTCTGGTGGCCTACCATAAGAGAAGACGTTGCCACTTTCGTCAATGCCTGCCCCGTGTGCTGCCAGGGCAAATCTTCTCACCTCCGCCCTCAAGGACTCCTTCACCCTTTACCTGTTCCCCACAGACCCTGGTCCCATATCTCATTGGACTTTATTACTGGACTTCCTCCATCCCATGGCAATACTACTATCCTAGTCATAATCGACAGGTTTTCAAAGGCGGCCAGGTTCGTCCCTCTGACTAAGTTACCTTATGCCAAGGAAACGGCTGAGTTGGTAATTAATCATGTGTTCCGAGTCTTCGGCATTCCTCAAGATGTGGTTTCTGACAGAAGTCCCCAGTTCGCCTCAAGGTTTTGGAAGGCCTTCTGCCAACTCATGGGGGCTTCTGCCAGTCTATCTTCAGGGTACCATCCGGAGTCCAACGGCCAAACAGAGAGGATGAATCAAGAGCTGGAAACCACCCTCCGATGTATGACTCGTGACAACCCGTCCACATGGTCATCCTTTATTGTTTGGGCCGAATACGCGCACAACACCTTGCGCTCCTCCTCCACTGGTATGTCCCCGCACGAGTGTCAGTTTGGCTATGCTCCTCCATTGTTCCTGGACCAGGAGGCAGAAGTCAGAGTGCCTTCAGCCTTGAGATTCGTCAGACGCTGTCGGCTTATGTGGAGGAAGACCCGTCTTAATCTGATGCGTTCCTCACAGAGGTATCAACAACAAGCCAACAGACGTCGCCGTCCCGGGCCTACCCTGCGCCCGGCCAGAGAGTCTGGCTCTCCACAAGAGACTTACCTCTACGGGTGGAGTCTCGCAAGCTGTCCCAAAAATACATCGGTCCCTTCAAGGTTGCCAGGAGAGTTAACCCAGTTTCTTATCGCCTACACTTACCCAGATCCCTTAAGATTAATCCCACATTTCATGTGTCTTTGTTAAAACCTGTTGTTTTTTCTCCCCTTGTCCCGGCAGACAGACCTCCCCTCCGCCTCGTGTCATTGGAGGCCAGCCGGCTTATACCGTCCACCGGATACTGGATTCCCGCCGGGTGCAGCGGTCCTGGCAGTATCTGGTGGACTGGGAAGGCTACGGTCCTGAGGAGCGCTCCTGGGTTCCTGCCAAAGACATCCTGGACCCTGACCTCATTCGTCAGTTCAGGGCCCTCCACCCTGAGAGAGCTGGTAGGAACGTCAGGAGCCGTTCCTAGGGGGGGGATTCTGTCAGGATTTGGCCAGGGTTGTTCCAGTTGTTTGTCAGTAGATGTCCCCATTGTGCTTTGTGTCCCTGTGTTTTTCCCTTGATCCCCATTATTGTTTGCACCTGTGTCTCGTTTCCCCTGATTGTATTTAAACCCTTTGTTTCCCTCAGTTCTGTGCTCTGTGTTTGTATGTTAGCACCCTGCCCTAGTGTTCTGTGTGCTCTTGTCGATTCCGGGTAACGTTCTTGTGGTATTCTTTTTTTTGTTTAGTTTTGGTGAGTTTCTTTTTAGGTCTTTTTGTGTTTTACCTTCCACCTTTTGGATTTGCCATTTTTTATTTATTAAATACACCGTCTTAAGTACTGCTGTGTCTGCCTCATCTTCTGGGTTCTGCTGTCTATTCGTGGCTCAGTTGGTTAAGTGATTGTTTCTCACTCCGGAGACCCAGGTTCGAAACCGGGTCCTGACACAATAGGTAGGTAATGAAATAAACCAACATTAAAAAGACAGGCTATATACAGTAGCAAGGCTACATACAGACACCGTTTTGTCAGGCTGATTTAGGTAGTATGTACATGTACTGTAGATATGGTTAAAGTGACTATGCATATATGATGAACAGAGAGTAGCAGTAGCTTAAAAGAGGGGTTGGCGGGTGGTGGGTGGGAGACAATGCAGATAGACAATGTGCAGGAGCACTGGCTGGTCGGCCCAATTGAGGTAGTATGTACATTAGTCAGCCACCAATTGTGCATGTCCTCCCACTTAAAAAGATGAGAGAGGCCTGTAATTTTCATCATAGGTACACTTCAACTATGACAGACAAAATGAGAAGAAAAAAAATCCAGAAAATCACATTGGAGGATTTTTAATGAATTTATTTGCAAATTATGATGGAAAATAAGTATTTGGTCAATAACAAAAGTTTATCTCAATACTTTGTTATATACCCTTTGTTGGCAATGACAGAGGTCAAAAGTTTTCTGTAAGTCATCACAAGGTTTTCACACACTATTGCTGGTATTTTGGCCCATTCCTCCATGCAGATCTCCTACAGAGCTGTGATGTTTTTGGGCTGTTGCTGGGCAACACGGACTTTCAACTCCATCCAAAGATTTTCTATGGGGTTGAGATCTGGAAACTGGCTAGGCCACTCCAGGAACTTGAAATGTTTCTTACGAAGCCACTCCTTTGTTGCCCGGGTGGTGTGTTTGGGATCATTGTCATGCTGAAAGACTCAGCCACGTTTCATCTCCAATGCCCTTGCTGATGGAAGGAGGTTTTCCATCAAAATCTCACGATACATGGCCCCATTCATTCTTTCCTTTACACGGATCAGTCGTCCTGTTCCCTTTGCAGAAAAACAGCCCCAAAGCATGATGTTTCCACCCCCATGCTTCACAGTAGTTATGGTGTTCTTTGGATGCAACTCAGCATTCTTTGTCCTCCAAACACAACGAATTGAGTTTTTACCAAAAAGTTATATTTTGGTTTCATCTGACCATATGACATTCTCCCAATCTTCTTCTGGATCATCCAAATGCTCTCTAGCAAACTTCAGACGGGCCTGGACATGTACTGGCTTATGCAGGGGGATACGTCTGGCACTGCAGGATTTGAGTCCCTGGCGTAGTGTGTTACTGATGGTAGGCTTTGTTACTTTGGTCCCAGCTTTCTGCAGGTCATCCACAAGGTCCCCCCGTGTGGTTCTGGGATTTTTGCTCACCGTTCTTATGATCATTTTGACCCCACAGGGTGAGATCTTGCCTGGAGCCCCAGATCGAGGGAGATTATCAGTGGTCTTGTATGTTTTCCATTTCATGATAATTGCTTCCACAGTTGATTTCTTCAAACCAAGCTGCTTAGCTATTGCAGATTCAGTCTTCCCAGCCTGGTGCAGGTCTACAATTTTGTTTCTGGTTTCCTTTGACAGCTCTTTGGTCTTGGCCATAGTGGAGTTTGAAGTGTGACTGTTTGAGGTTGTGGACAGGTGTCTTTTATACTGATAACAAGTTCAAACAGGTGCCATTAATACAGGTAACAAGTGGAGGACAGAGCAGCCTCTTAAAGAAGAAGTTACAGGTCTGTGAGAGCCAGAAATATTGCTTGGTTGTAGGTGACCAAATACTTATTTTCCACCATAATTTGCAAATAAGTTCATTAAAAATCCTACAATGTGATTTTCTGGATTTTTTTCTCATTTTGTTTGTCATAGTTGAAGTGTACCTATGATGAAAATTACAGTCCTCTCTCATCTTATGAAGTGGGAGAACTTGCACAATTGGTGGCTGACTAAATACTTTTTGA
>NW_027016727.1:0-51079 GCF_036934945.1 Oncorhynchus masou masou
AGAACACAACACTCTATGACCACAACCTCACATCAAAGAACACAAGACTATAAGGTCTTTCAGATAGGACTGTTATGATCAAGATGGATTATATCCACATCAACATGCATAACAAAATGTCTAAATGTTGTGCTCCAGGCTAGGCATACGTTTCCTTTCAGGCCTACCAGTTTGGCTTACTCGGAACTCATAATATTGGCTTATCTTGGCAGACAACATGCTCGAGGCCAGGTATAGAAGTTTTTCAAGGTTGTCAAACAGCTGTAAGAGTCGTGAAGAAAGGCACCTTTTCTGGTGGGCGATCTTCTTCATCTGCCTCATTAGCACCTGTGCCTCTCGTTCCACATAAGCTTTCAACAGGTTGATGAAGTATATTTACAGAGGGCGCTGTCGTCCTGGCTGACTCACCCTATAATTGCCTGGGGAGACATGCTCTTTCAGCACATATGGGCCCTGCCACTGAGCCAGGAGCCTGTGATCTGGTGTGGGGATGAGGAGGAGTACCTTCTCTCCTGGGCGGAACTGTCATGGCTGGGCCTTTCTATTGTACGATCAGTCTTGGTTTCCTGCGCCTTGGCCATGTTCCCTCACCATGGGCCATATATCTGCCATTCAGTCCTTCACGAATGTGACGTGTTCGATGAGGGAACGGTACAGGCAGGGTTGGTTCTCCCAGGCATCATTGGTCAAGTCAAGGATGACGCGACATGGCTACCCATAGAGCAGCTCCAAAGGCGAGAAGCCAGTGGACGCCTGGGGGACTTCCCAAAACGCAAATATGAGGTGGGGCAACATCATATCCCAATTCTTCCCATCCCACCCTGCGTATCATGCTTAAGATGGTTTTATTCATCCATTCACACAGCCCGTCCGTCTTGGGGTGGTAAACACTGGTCCTCATTTGTTTGATTAGGTATAACTGACACAGGTCTGTCATCAGTCTGAACATGAACGGTGTGCCATGGTCGGTCATGAATGATGGTCGGGAGTCCCACTCGGGATGACATGAGATACAGATCTTTCGCTATGGCTTTAGTTGCCATCGACCTCAGGGGAATAGCCTCTGGGAACTTTGTCGCATAGTCCACCACCACCAAAATGAACTCATGTCCACGTACCGAACACGGCAGGGGACCCACCAGGTCCATGGCTATCCGCTGAAACGAGGTCTCTATAATTGGGAAAGGGATAATGGGGTTACGGTATATTCGCTGGTGAGCAGTACATTGGCAGGGGTCACAAGATTTGCAATACTTAGCGAAATCTTGAGTAATCCGAAGCCAATAGAAATGCCACAGCAACCGTTTGGTGGTCTTCTCCCTGGCGAGGTGACCCCCTAGTACATATGTATGGGCCATGTGTAACACAACATCTCTGTATGAACTGGGCACCAATAACAGTTCCTATTCTAACCCTCTACGTTTGGCCACCTTCCGAGCTGACACTCCTCCCATCTATCCTCTTCACTTTCCGCATAGCCTGCCGAAAGTCAGGACCCAGTGTTTGGCTGTTCCGAATTGACCCATCCAACAGGGTGAAGTTGTGCATGTTGGGGCGGGGGAGGGTGCGCTCCTGGTCAGAGTCACATGACCGTGCCAAACCCCCTCCGGGTGCACTCTCTCGATGACTCCTGAAACACCTAGCGTAACTGCTCCCTCTGGAGATCGTCGACTTAACCCAGGATGGGGGTCTGGTTAGATCCGGCTCCCACTGGGTCACTCTCTAACCCCCTCCAGGTGTCCTCCTCCATGGTTTCCTGGAACAAGTTCCTCAGTCGGTCATCAGGGGAGTCTCATCTCCCCTGGTCTAACGAGGAATCATGTTTGCCCTGCCCCACCTCCTTAGCTTCATCCCGTCCCTTCCCATGCGGTGTGCACTTCTGGGTGGGCTCTAGGTGCGCCAGTGCTTGGGGATTAGGGTTGTTCGGTCACCATGATCTATCGGGGCCACTCCCTCACTGCGCTTTCCTCTACTTAAGTTCAAACAGGTTGCTTTCCCTCCGAAGTAGCACATTTGGGGAACAACACCGACGATCAGGGTGGTCTTACCGGCAGAGGTATGGAATCTGACTCGGTCTATTTGGTAGCGTTTGGTATTCCTTTATCAGACGGATAATTTGGTAGAGCTGGCCCTCAGGGATTCCTCTTCGGTGCACTTCCAGTCATGAAACTTTTGTGCCCAGTCTCCAGGATTCAGCTGATAGCGGTACTAAATCTCCGCCTTCACACCCCCAGCACCTTCCTCAATGTCAAAGTGCTTATACACCTGTGAGCAGGGGGGCAAGGAATCCTTCCCAGTCGTCCTGAGGCCATCTCTCATACTGAGTCAATCGTTCGAAGGCCAGTAGATAGGTCTCCACATCATTGTCCTCAGACAGACATGGAATCAGCGCGCTGAATTTGGGCATCAAACAATCCCTGGGAGATGGTCTGTCTGCTAGTTCGGACCTGAGGATGTCTAGGGTCTCCTGTTGGGTGATGGCGCAGGCCGTTGGCTGACTTAGCAACTCTTCGCTCATGCCTGTCAGCGGGTGTAGTGGGCTTCCAAAAGATAAAAAGAACCACAGCCACCAAAAAGGGGATTGATTGTGGTCTTGCCTCAAGGTGCCTTCATTCTCCACCAGTTGTGACGGATCAGCTCATCCAAAAGACACTTGCACAGGTGGGAGACCGGAGGCAGTGATTGTGGTTCATTTTCTATTGTCACAAAATAGGTTATTTTGCCCAACCAAATAATTGCAGTACAAACTAGCTTTCAACGCTGAAACAACTGTGTAGAAATAATAAACATAAACTAAGGAGATGACCAAAAGGCCATGGCCAAAAAGGGAACACAAAACAACAAATGGCTCCCTTTGTCTACACACAATATTTGATGTAGTGATGTTGGACGGGAGGGCAGGTGCGTGCAGCGATCGGTTGAAGAGCATGCATTTAGTTTTACTTGTATTTAAGAACAATTGGAGGCCACGGAAGGAGAGTTGTATAGCATTGAAGCTCGTCTGGAGGGTTGTTAACACAGTGTCCAAAGAAGGGCCAGAAGTATACAGAATGGTGTCGTCTGCATAGAGGTGGATCATAGACTTACGAGCAGCTAGAGCGACGTCATTGATGTATACAGAGAAGAGAGTCGGTCCAAGAATGGAACTCTGTGGCACCCCCATAGAGACTGCCAGAGGCCCGGACAACAGACCCTCCGATTTGACACACTGAACTCTATCAGAGAAGTAGTTGGTGAACCAGGCGAGGCAATCATTTGAGAAACCAAGGCTATCGAGTCTGCTGATGAGAATGTGGTGATTGACAGAGTCGAAAGCCTTGGCCAGGTCAATGAATAGGGCTGCACAGTATTGTTTCTTATCGATGGCTGTTTTAAGATATCGTTTAGGACCTTGAGCGTGGCTGAGGTGCACCCATGACCCGCTCTGAAACCAGATTGCATAGCCCAGAAGGTATGGTGGGATTCGAAATGGTTGGAAATCTGTTTGTTGAATTGGCTTTCGAAGACCTTAGAAAGGCAGGGTAGGATAGATATAGGTCTGTAGCAGTTTGGGTCTAGAGTGTCACTCCCCCTTTGATGAGGGGGATAACCGCAGCTGCTTTCCAATCTTTGGGAATCTCAGATGACACGAAAGAGAGGTTGAACAGGCTATTAATAGGGGTTGCAACAATTTCGGCAGATAATATTAGAAAGAAAGGGTCCAGATTGTTTAGCCCGGCTGATTTGTAGGGGTCCAGATTTTGCAGCTCTTTCAGAACATCAGCTGACTGGATTTGGGAGAAGGAGAAATGGGGAAGGCTTGGGCAAGTTGCTGTGGGTGGTGCAGTGCTGTTTACCGGGGTAGGGGTAGCCAGGTGGAAAGCATAGCCAGCTTTAGAAAAATGCTTATTAAAATTCTCAATTATAGTGGATTTATCGGTGTTGACAGTGTTTCCTCTCCTCAGTGCAGTGGACAGCTGGGAGGAGGTGCTCTTATTCTCCATGGACTTTACAGTGTCTCAGAACCTTTTTGAGTTTGTGTTGCAGGAAGCAGATTTCTGCTTGAAAAAGTTAGCTTTGACTTTTCTAACTGCCTGTGTATATAGGTTTCTAGCTTCCCTGAAAAGCTGCATATCGCGGGGGCTGTTCGATGCTAATGCAGAACGCCATAGGATGTTTTTGTGTTGGTTAAGAGCAGTCAAGTCTGGAGAGAACCAAGGGCTATATCTGTTCCTGGTTCTAAATTTCTTGAATGGGGAATGCTCATTTAAGATGGTGAGGAAGGCATTTAAAAAAATAACCAGGCATTCTCTACTGACGGGATGAGATCAATATCCTTCCAGGATACCCCGGCCAGATCGATAAGAAAGGCCTGCTCATGGAAGTGTTTCAGCGAGCGTTTGACAGTGATGAGTGGAGTTCGTTTGACCGCTGACCCATTACGGATGCAGGCAATGAGGCAGTAATGAGGCTGAGATCTTGGTTGAAAACAGCAGAGGTGTATTTAGAGGGCAATTTGGTTAGCATGATATCTATGAGGGTGCCCGTGTTTAAGGCTTTGGGGAGGTACCTGCTAGGTTCATTGATCATTTGTGTGAGATTGAGGGCATCAAGCTTAGATTGTAGGATGGCTGGGGTGTTAAGCATGTTCCAGTTTAGATCGCCAGGCAGCACGAGCTCTAAAGATACATGGGGGAAATCAATATGGGGTTGTGGTAATTGGATGGGCTATTAACAGATGGGCTATGCACAGGTGCAATGATGCCCTTGTTTATGGCTTTGGGGTGGTACCTGCTAGGTTCATTGATCATTTGTGTGAGATTGAGGGCATCAAGCTTAGATTGTAGAATTGCTGGGGTGTTAAGCATGTTCCAGTTTAGATCGCCAGGCAGCACGAGCTCTAAAGATACATGGGGGAAATCAGTTCACATATTTTGTCCAGAGCACAGCGGGGAGGCAGAGGGTGGTCTATAGCAGGTGGCAACGGTGAGAGACTTGTTTCTAGAGAGGTGGATTTCTAAAAGTACAAGTTCAAATTGTTTGGGTACAGACCTAGATATTAGGACAGAACTCTGCAGGCTATCTTTGCAGTAGATTGCAACACCGTCCCCTTTGGCTGTTCTATCTTGTCTGAAAATGTTGTAGTTGGGGATGGAGATTTCAGAATTTTTGGTGGTCTTCCTACGCCAGGATTCAGACACAGTTAGAACATCCGGGTTGGCAGAGTGTGCTAAAGCAGTTAATAAAACAAACTTAGGGAGGAGGCTTCTAATGTTGACTTGCATAAAACCTAGGCTATTACGGTTACAGAAATCATCAAAAGGGAGCGTCTGGGGAATAGGATTGGAGCTAGGCACTGCAGGGCCTGGATTCACCTCTACATGACCAGAGGAACAGGGGAAGAGTAGGATAAGGGTATGGCTAAAAGCTATGGGAGTTGGTTGCCTAGAACATCCGGAACAGAGCATAAAAGGAGGTTTCTGGGGGCAATAAAATAGCTTCAAGGTATAATGTACAGACAAAGGTAATGTAGTATGTGAATACAGTGAAGGTAAACCTAGGTATTGAGTGATGATGAGAGAGATATTGTCTCTAGAAACATCATTGAAACCAGGTGATGTCATAGCATGTGTGATATGCGAAGATATGCAAAGAAAGATGTAAATATATATATACACGGGACACGACAAGACGATGACAAAGGACGTCTGACTGCTATGCCATCTTGGCTTTACACTGAGTACCTATCTCCTGAGGAGAGTGCAGTCATGTCGTCTTCCTCCGTCTGGTCTCTGAACTCTTACAATATATATAAAGTCGGAAGTGAAACTCGACACACCCCTTGCACAGTATTCACATTTTGCTTCATTAAAATGTTCTCAAAAGGGATCTACACAACCTACTCCACAATTTAAAAGTTAAAGAAATATTATAGAAACATTTCATAAGTCTTCACACCCTCAGAGTTAAAGCTTGGTGGAAGCACATTTGGTAGCCATTACAGCTGTGAATCATTTTGAATAATATTGTACCAACTTTGCACAACTCACAACACAAAATTGCTCAAGCTCAATACATTTCTTTGGGGGTTATTGATGGACAGCAATAGTCAAACCTCTGATTTTAAAACAAATTTAAGTCAGGAATGAGGCTGGACCACTCAGGAACACTCAAGACCCCTTGGAAAGGCATTCTGGTGTCTTTGAGATAAAGAAATGTATTATCCTGCTGAGAAATACAATTGTATCCAACCCCCCATGTTTGTGTCTGTACATGTTGCCACTGAGGAATGAAGTAACTTGGTGGGAAAGATTCTTAAGGGTTTTTCTACATAAAAGATCATACACAATTATTGCGTGGTCATCCCTGATGTTTTCCTCCGCTTTCATATATCCTGTCAGACAGTCTTAAACAATTACAGCCAGATCACAGACATGGGTATAACACAATGGGTGAAGTTTTGTGAATATTACAATATTCTTAAGTAGGCAATCAGCAGTAGAAACAATACAAAGTGTATTCCCAGCCCGTTTCAGTAACAATTGAGGGATCATGTCAACGTCGTGTGTATAGGTGGCAGGGAAGTCAGGCGCAGGAGAGTCAAAATGGAGTGTAAATGGAGTCTTTTAATAAATGTCCACGTAACATGCTCCTTAACACGAAAATGTACAGACATAAACAAACATGGGTACGAGGACCCGTCGCGCACCTGTACAACATAAAAATACACTGACAATAAAACAATCTCTGACAAAGACATGAGGGGAAACAGAGGGTAAATACACAACAGGTAATGAATGGGATTGAAAACAGGTGTGTGGGAAAACAAGACAAAACCAGCGGAAAATGAAAAATGGATCAATGATGGCTAGCCTCTTGATACTCCCCATCCCGGATCCGGGATCGTGAATACAGCCTCAGGCTCATTAGCATAACGCAACGTTAACGATTTCTGAAAATCGCAAATAAAATGAAAATAATATGCCTGCTCTCAAGCTTAGCCTTTTCTTAACAACACTGTCATCTCAGATTTTCAAAATATGCTTTTGAACCATAGCAAATCAAGCATTTGTGTAAGAGTATTGCAAGCTAGCTTAGCATTTTGCGTAGCATTTAGCACGCAACATTTTCACAAAAACCAGATAACCAAATAAATAAAATCATTTACCTTTGAAGAGCTTCGCATGTTTTCAATGAGGAGACTCTCAGTTACATAGCAAATGTTCAGTTTTTCCTGAAAGAATCTTTGTGTGGGAGAAATCGCTCCGTTTTGTACATCACATTTGGCTACCGAAACGAACCGAAAATTCAGTCACCAAAACGTCAAACTTTTTCCGAATTAACTCCATAATATCGACCGAAACATGGCAAACGTTGTTTAGAATCAATCCTCAAGGTGTTTTTTCACATATCTCTTCATTGATATGCCGTTCGTGGAAGCATGCTTTCCCCTCAGAATCCCATGGAAAAATACCAGCAGCTGAAAATGACGCACCAATTTCGACGGAGGACACCGGGCGGACACCTGGAAAATGTAGTCTCTTATGGTCAATCTTCCAATGATATGCCTACAAATACGTCACAATGCTGCAGACACCTTGGGGAAACGATAGATAGGGCAGGCTCATTCCTCTCGCATTCACAGCCATATAAGGAGACAATGGAAAACAGAGCCTCAAAAATCCTGCTCATTTCCTGGTTGCCGTTTCATCTTGGTTTTGCCTGTAGCTCCTGTTCTAGGGCACCCACAGACAATATCTTTGCAGTTCTGGAAAATTCAGAGTGGTTTCTTTCCAAAGCTATCAATTATATGCATAGTCGAGCATCTTTTTGTGACAAAATATCTTGTTTAAAACGGGAACGTTTTTCATCCAAAAATGAAATTGCGCCCCCAGAGTTTCAAGAGGCTAGAAGACCGGTGACGTCGACCACCGAGCACCACCCGAAAAAGGAGAGGCAACGACTTCGGAAGAAGTCGTGACAGATCAAATAAAATACTATTGTATTTGTCAAATGTTTTATAAACAACAGGTGTAGAATATCAGTGAAACGCTTACTAATGGGTCCTTCCCAACAATGCAAAAAGAAAGAAAACAGAGAAATAAAAGAAAATGAAGCATGTAATAATAAAAGTAATAATGAATGCACAATGAGTAACGATAACTTGGCTATATTCACTGGGTATTTTTTATTTTTATATTTCACCTTTATTTAACCAGGTAGGCCAGTTGAGAACAATTCTCATTTACAACTGCGACCTGGCCAAGATAAAGCAAACCAGTGCAACACAAACAACACAGAGTTACATATGGAATAAACAAACGTACAGTCAATAACACAATAGAAAAAAAAGTATTTATACAGTGTGTGCAAATGAGGTAAGATTAGGGAGGTAAGGCAATAAATAGGCCGTAGTGGCGAAGTAATTAAAATTCATCAATTAAACACTGGAGTGATGGATGTGCAGATGATGAATGTGCAAGGAGAGATACTGTGGTGCAAAGAAGCAAAAAAATAATAACAATATGGGGTTGTGGTAATTGGATGGGCTATTAACAGACGGGCTATGTACAGGTGCAATGATCTGTACGCTGCTCTGACAGCTGGTGCTTAAAGTTAGTGAGGGAGAAATGAGTCTCCAGTTTCAGTGATTTTTACAATTCCGTTCCTGTCATTGCCAGCAGAGAACTGGAAGGAAAGGCGGCCAAAGAAGGAATTGGGAATGACCAGTGAAATATATCTGCAGGAGTGCATGCTACGGGTGGGTGCTGCGATGGTGAACAGTGAGCTGAGATAATGAGGGGCTTTACCTAGCAAAGACTTATAGATGACCTGGATCCAGTGGGTTTGGCGATGAATATGAAGCGAGGGCCAGCCAACGAGAGCATACAGGTTACAGTGGTGGGTAGTATATGGGGATTTGGTGACAAAATGGATGACACTCCAATTTACCGAGTAGAGTGTTGGAGGCTATTTTGTAAAGTGTTGGAGGCTATTTTGTAAATGACATCGCCGAAGTCAAGGATCGTTAGGATATTCAGTTTTAAGAAGGTATGCTTGGAAGAATGAGTGTTTGAATGAATGAATGTTTTTTTTTGCGAAATAGGAAGCCGATTCTAGATTTAATTTTGGATTGAAGATGCCTAATGTGAGTCTGGAAGGAGAGTTTACAGTCTAACCAGACACCTAGGTATTTGTAGTTGTCCACATATTCTAAGTCAGATCAGTCCAGAGTATTGAAATGCGGGCAGAGATCGGTTGAAGAGCATGCATTTAGTTTTACTTGGATTTCAGAGCAGTTGGAGGCCACGGAAGGAGAGTTGTAATGGCATTGAAGCTCGTCTGGAGGTTAGTTAACACAGTGTCCAAAGAAAGGCCAGAAGTATACAGAATGGTGTCGTCTGCGTAGAGGTGGATCAGAGAATCACCAGCAGCAAGAGCGACATCATTAGTGTATACAGAGAAAAGAGTCAGCCAGAGAATTGAACCTGTGGCACCCCCAAAGAGACTGCCAGAGGTCCGGACAACAGGCCCTCCAATTTGACACACTGAACTCTGTCTGAGAAGTTGTTGGTGAACCGGGTGAGGCAGTCATTTGAGAAATGAAGGCTGCCGATAAGAATGTGGTGATCGGCAGAGTCGAAAGCCTTGGCCAGGTCGGTACTGTCTTTTATCGATGTCTTTTACCTTGAGCGTGGCTGAGGTGCACCCATGACCAGCTCGGAAACCAGATTGCATAGTGGAGAAGGTACGGTGGGATTCGAAATGGTCGGTGATCTGTTTGTTAACTTGGCTTTCGAAGACATTAGAATGGCAAGGTAAGATAGATATAGGTTTGTAACAGTTTGGGTCGAGAGTGTCTTCCCCTTTGAAGAGGGGGATGACCACGGCAGCGTTCCAATCTTTGGAGATCTCAGATGATACGAAAGAGAGGTTGAAAAGGATAGGGCTAGCAGGCTAGCAGAAGGGTCATGAGCCATGATGGATCAGCAGGGCTCCGTGTAGGCAGTAAAGGGTCCAGGCCAAGTTGGCAAACTAGGTATTGTAGCCCACGAAATTGGCTGATGGACCTCTTCAGCTAGCCGGAAGGTGGGCCTAGCTCTGGGCTAGCTCCAGGCTAACTGGTGCTTGTTTCAGGACAGGGACATTAGCCAGGAGTAGCCACTCGGATAGCAGCTAGCTAGCTGCAATGATCGGTAGCGGGCCACAGAGAGCAGGCTAGCAGACATGCCTTCAGGGGACATAACGATGGAGGAGCCTGTTGAAACCTCCTTTGGTGGATTACGTCGCTAGACCAGTTGTGATGGATCGGCAGGGCTCCGTGTTGGCAGATAAAGGGGTCAAGGCCAAATGGCAAAATAGGCATTGTAGCCCAAGGAGTGGCTGATGGACCTCTTCAGCTAGCCAGGAGATGGACCTAACAAGAGACTAGCTCCAGGCTAACTACTGCATGCTTCGGGACAGAGACGTTAGCCAGGATTTGCCACTCAGATAGCAGATAGCTAACTGCGATGATCCATGTAAAAAGATTCAGAGCTTGAGGTAGGAATCCGGAGATGTGGAGATGTGTAGAGAGGAAGCAGTCCGATATGCTCTGTGTTGAATAGCGTTGTGCAGACTGGCAGGAGTTATCCGGGCTGAGGTTAGCTGATGACCGCTAGCATTGACTAACCTACTACGAGCTAGAAGCTAGTTTTGCTGGTTAGCTTCTGTTGGGGGATCCGGTTCTAAAGTATAGAAAATAGTGGATTAATACCAAATTGGGTGAGGTGGGTTGCAGGAGAGTATGTAGAAGTTGAGGTTAAAAATATAAAAAACATAAAAACTAAATATATACAGAGAAAAAAAGATATACAGTGGGGAGAACAAGTATTTGATGCACTGCCGATTTTGCAGGTTTTCCTACTTACAAAGCATGTAGAGGTCTGTATTTTCTTATCATAGGTACACTTCAACTGTGAGAGACGGAATCTAAAACAAAAATCCAGAAAATCACATTGTATGATTTTTAAGTAATTCATTTGCATTAACAGTTGCAACACAGTTGTCATTGACTTGTTGGATATTGATTTCCCACTGAGCAACATTTTCCTGTACTTACAGCATTCTAATAAATTATCTGGTAGACCTCATTGTGTTATTGAAAATGTTGTCCGATTTTTAATTGGGAAAACCTCAACAAACAAACAAGGAGAGAAGCTGAAAAGTAAAAAAAAACATCCCAAATTAAAAGTTAATGGGATTCTAACTCAAGACTGTAATTTTATATCCACCACTATTAAACATGTCCTTGTAGACTCTGGCAGGGAACTGTCTCAAGGATTTTCAAACACGACCACAACTCTCACTCCTATGGAAAATAGCAAATCAATATTCAGAACATCCGAAGTTTCAGCATCAGCAGGGGACAGTATTTTCAGCTGCTTCACGAACTCTAGAACAAAATATGTACAGTGCCTTCAGAAATTATTCACACCCCTAGAATTTTTCCAAATGTTATTGTGTTACAGCCTGAAAATAAAATTGATTAAATGGAGATTATTCACAATTCCCCATAATGTCCAAGTGGAAATATGTTTTTTACAAATTCTTTTCCACAAATTACTTAAAAATGAACAACTGAAATGTCTTGAGTCGATAAGTATTCAACCCCTTTGTTATGACAAGCCTAAATCAGTTCAGGCGTGAAAATGTCCCACATAATAAGTTGCACGGACTCACTCTGTGTGTAATAATAGATTCTTACATGACTACCTCATCTCTGTACCCCGCACATACAATTATCTGTAAGGTCTCTCAGTCGAACAGTGAATTTCATACACAGATTCAACCACAGAGACCAGGGAGGTTTTCCAATGACTCGCAAAGAAGGGCACCTATTGGTACATGGATAGAAAAAAGCATGGGGAAGTTATTAATTAACTAAATAACATCAAACACCAGGCCAAATCTACACTGGAGTTGCCTACCAAGACGACAGTGAATATTCCCGAGTGGCCGAGATACAGTTGTGACTTAAATCTGCTTGAAAATCTATAGCGAGACTTGAAAATGGTTGTCTAGCAATGATCAACAACCAATTTGACAGAGCTTGAAGAATTAATATAACTGGCAAAAATTGTACAATCCAGGTGTGCAAGTTCTTAGAGATCTGTCCAGAAAGACTCTGTAATCACTGCCAACTGTGATTCCAACATTTGTTGTGAATTAGATATTTCTGTATTTCATTTTCAATAAATTAGCAAAAATACCTATAAACATGCTTTCACTTTGTCACTTATCTACACACATTACCCTGCATTGTCGGACCTAGAAGCAAAAGCATTTCGCTACACTCGCATTAACATCTGCTAACCATGTGTATGTGACAAATAAAATTTGATTTGATTTGATTTGATTTGATTTACTAACAAAGTTTTTTCCCCATTTTGAATTCAGGATGTAGCTTATTAGAAGATCCAGGATATGTTACTGCTGTTATCAAGCTCACTCAACAAAGCTAACTCTCAAAACAGTATGTCTAGTGTGTGTGTGTGTGTGGATATGTGTACTACTATTACTGCTCAGTGTAATCTGATGTAATTTGCTCTGCATGCACTGCATCTGTATTATGGTCAAGTTCACATTGTTCACACTGAATAGAAACATGAAATAAACAATATTATGAAACATGTATGATGTAATTGAAACACTGCTAAACATGTAAGATTAATAAAAAAATGACGAAACATGTCTTATGCTTGACAGTTTATTGGAGGATCACAATATGACAAGTCAACCATACACCATACAATTATTTATCCACTAACTTGACCAACCAACTATCCTGTGTCAGGACATAATGTACATGTTCATGGATAAAACATATATTCTTCAGAATGTTGATGAGTTCTTCTCAGTACCAAAGTACCAATTAACTGTATTACTGTTGTTTTTTTGACAATCATTGATGGATGGTTGTTGGAATGATTCACTGAGGTAATGTTAGTGATGACTTCAGAGGTGATAGCTGATTCCATATGGAGACTGAAAGGGATCCTTGGCATCCCCATGCTGGTCGCTTCTCACCCAACAAGGTCCTTGGCTGCGTTCCAAAGCTTGCCCCAAACTGTCAAATACAGTTTTAAATCATCTTTATGGAAAATAACCTTTTTAAAAAATAAACATTTTAAAACCACTCCAACATTTTCAAAACATATCACAATTATAAGTGACTACCTTTTAAACTTACTGTTGTAAGACCAGTATTTGACTACCATTTAAAAAATATTTCCCTCTATGAAACATGATGCTAATTAACTGTAGAGATGGAGTTAGCCATGTTACTCCCTCCGCATTTCCAACCACCATCTGCTAACCTCCCGTTGACAATTTACTGTTGCTCAGACAGACAGACAGACAGACAGACAGACAGACAGACAGACAGACAGACAGACAGACAGACAGACAGACAGACAGATAGATAGATAGATAGATAGATAGATAGATAGATAGATAGATAGATAGATAGATAGATAGATAGATAGATAGATAGATAGATAGACAGATAGATGGCTCACATGCTGCTTCATCTTCAGAGGGGCTGGTCTTCAGAGTAGCCAACTTTGCCAAAAAGGCAGCCTGTCCATTTTTTACATCATCCTCCTGCAGGAGAGCTGAGGAAGAATTTTTTTTCATTTTACTAGATTTTATCAGATGAAACCCGGGCAGTAAAGTAGTACACATTTACAAACAAGACATACCTTCCTCAGAGTTATCTTTATTGAGGGAACTTGCTAGCAGGACACCCACTAGAGCGAACAGCAGTAACATACTCTGGATCTTCATCCTTTACTAAAGCACATAGAGCACAACTTGTTAACACACACACACACACACACACACACACACACACACACGTACACGTCCACCTACACTTCTCCATCCATTCCTACCTGTCCACTTGTCCACTTTGCCCACTCCTATACACCTTTGCAAAGAAGATTCTCAGTGAAAACAACATACCTCTTACAGTTGGACGATGCTGTCTGATTGATGGCTGTTTATCTGGATGATGTCTTCTGGACGTCAGTAGTAGTGTGGCGTCTCTCTGCCCTCTGCAGCCCTGTTTTATACTCTTTCTGCAGCTACTGTACCTGCCCCACCCATCCACACCTCTCACAGCCGATCAACAAGCAAAATGACATTACTCCCATGGCTATAACCGCAATCATGCACAGCCTGAAGTTTATGACCTCCCTCCAGGCAAAACTTCTGTCAATACTATGGTTTCCTAGTTATTTCAACTGAATTTCTGACCTGGAGCTTGGATAGACTTGAATTTATAAATGGTGGTAGCACTTTATTTTAAGGTTGTATCCATAATCCATTCATAACACATTTAAGAAACCAGTCATTAAACATTTTAATTTATTTTATTATAACTTTATTTAACCAGGTTAGTCTCGTTGAAATAAAAATCTCATATTCAAGAGAGACCTGGAACAAGACAGCAGCCTCAAATCATATTGTATTTGTTACTGTCATGCCCTGGTTGTATTATATTGTGTTTGTCTTCATTTATTTGGTCAGGCCAGGGTGTGACATGGGTTTTTTGTGGTGTGTTTTGTCCATATTTAGGCAGCCATATTCTTTGAGTATTTCGTGGGTGATTGTTCCTGTCTCTGTGTTTGTTGTCACCAGATAGGCTGTATAGGTTTTCACGTTCCGTTTGTTGTTTTGTATATTTAAGTTATTTCATGTATAGTTCATTTTTCATTAAAGAACATGAGTAAACACTACGCTGCATTTTGGTCCGCTTCTCCTTCAACAGACAAACGCCGTTACAGAAAAACCCACCACAACAGGACCAAGCGGCGTGGTAACAGGCAACAGCAGCAGCATTAGCAGCGTGACAAGACTTTCTGGACTTGGGAGGAAATCCTCGACGGGAGAAGACCCTGGGCTAAACCAGGGGAGTGTAGCCGTCCCAAAGAAGAACTGGAGGCGGCATAAGCGGAGAGGCGCCGGTATGAGGAAGCAGCACGGCGACTCGGAAGGAAGCCCGAGAGTCAGCCCCAAAAATGTATTGGGGAGGGGGCTCAGGGAGAGTGTGGCAGAGTCAGGAGTCAGACCTGAGCCAACTCTCCCTGTTTATCGTGAGGAGCCAAGGAGGAGACCAGAACCAGAGCCGGTGTTGGAGGTGAGCGAAGCAGAGACTGTGAAGGAGTTAATGGGGAAATTGGAGGAGAGAGAAATGAGGGAGTTGCTGAGTTGGTGCTTTTTGCAAGGAATTCGCCCGACGGAACGTGTCGGGGGATTTGATGGCACCTGGGTCAGCGCTCCATACTCGTCCTGAGGTGCGTGTTACTCGGCTGGTGAAGTTGGTGCCAGCCTCACGCACCAGGCCTTCTGTGCACATCCCTAGCCTTGCACGTCCTGTTTCAGCACTGCTCTCAAGATCTCCAGTACGCCTTCATGGTCTAGCCCATCCTGTGCCACCTCCACACACCAGCCCTCCGGTGGCAGCTACCCGCACCAGGCTTCCTGTGCGTGTCCTCGGCTCAGTACCACCAGTGCCAGCACCATGCATCTGGCCTACAGTGCGCCTCGCCTCTCCAGCGCTGCCGGAGCCTTTCTCCTCTCCTGCGCTGCCGGAGTCTCCCGCCTGTTCAGCGCTGCCCGAGCATTCCTCCTCCTGCGCTGCCGGAGCCTACCGCCTGTTCAGCGCTGCCGGAGCCTTTCTCTCTCCTGCGCTGCCGGAGTCTCCCACCTGTTCAGCGCAGCCAGAGCCTTCCTCCTCTACAGCGCTGCTGGAGTCTCCTGCCTGTTCAGCACAGCCAGAGCTGCCAGCCTGCATGGAGCAGCCAGAGATGCAAGCCTGCATGGAGCAGCCAGAGCTGTCAGTCTGCACGGAGCAGCCAGAACTGTCAGTCTGCACGGAGCAGCCAAAGCAGCCAGTCTGCATGGAGCAGCCAGAGCTGTCAGTCTGCATGGAGTAGTCAGAGCTGTCAGTCTGCATGGAGCAGCCAGAGCTGTCAGTCTGCATGGAGCAGCCAGAGCTGCCAGTCTGTATGGAGCAGCCAGAGCTGTCAGTCTGCAAGGAGCTGCCAGTCTGCAAGGAGCTGCCAGTCTGCAAGGAGCTGCCAGTCTGCAAGGAGCCGCCAGAGCTGCCAGTCTGCAAGAAGCCACCAGAGCTGTCAGTCTACATGGAGCAGCCAGAGCCGCCAGTCAGCATGGAGCAGCCAGATCCGTCAGTCAGCCAGACTCTTCCAGATCTGCCAGTCAGCCAGACTCTTCCAGATCTGCCAGTCAGCCAGACTCTTCCAGATCTGCCAGTCAACCAGACTCTTCCAGATCCGCCAGTCAACCAGACTCTTCCAGATCCGCCAGTCAGCCAGGATCTGCCAGAACCGCCAGCCAGCCAGGATCTGCCGGATCCAACTACCTGCCTGAGCTTCCCCTAGTGCTGAGCTTCCCCTCAGTCCCGAGCTTCCCCTCAGTCCCGAGCTACCCCTCAGTTCCGAGCTGCCTCAGTCCCGAGCTGCCCCTCTGTCCCGAGCTGCCCCTCAGTCCCGAGCTGCCCCTCAGTCCAGTGGGTTTCTGGGTGAGGACTACTAGGCCATGGTCGGCGGCGAGGGTGGACTAACCTAGGACGCGAGGAGGAAGGACTAAGACAATGATAGAGTGGGGTCCACGTCCCGTGCCTGAGCCGCCACCATGGACAGACGCCCACCCGGACCCTCCCTATTGTTTTGATGTGCGTCCGGGAGTCCGCACATTGGGGGGGTGTTCTGTCATGCCCTGGTCGTATTATATTGTGTTTGTCTTCATTTATTTGGTCAGGCCAGGGTGTGACATGGGGTTTTTGTGGTGTGTTTTGTCTTGGGGGTGTATAGCATAGTCTATGGCTGCCTGAGGCGGTCCTCAATCAGAGTCAGGTGATTATCGTTGTCTCTGATTGGGAACCATATTTAGGCAGCCATATTCTTTGAGTATTTCGTGGGTGATTGTTCCTGTCTCTGTGTTTGTTGTCACCAGATAGGCTGTATAGGTTTTCACGTTCCGTTTGTTGTTTTGTATATTTAAGTTATTTCATGTATAGTTCATTTTTCATTAAAGAACATGAGTAACCACCACGCTGCATTTTGGTCCGCTTCTCCTTCAACAGACGAACGCCGTTACAGTTACATAGGCCAAAAACAACAGGTGTTGGTAGACCTTACAGTGAAATGCTTACTTACGAGCCCTTAAAACCTCTTGAAACTCCCCATCCCGGATCCGGGATCGTGACTAAAGCCTCAGGCTCATTAGCATAACGCAACGTTAACGATTTCTGAAAATCGCAAAAAAAATGAAAATAATGCGCCTGCTCTCAAGCTTAGCCTTTTCTTAACAACACTGTCATCTTAGATTTTCAAAATATGCTTTTGAACCATAGCAATTGACTAATTTGTGTAAGAGTATGCTAAGCTAGCTTAGCATTTTGAGTAGCATTTAGCATGCAACATTTTCACAAAAACCAGATAACCAAATAAATAAAATAATTTACCTTTGAAGAGCTTCGGATGTTTTCAATGAGGAGACTCTCAGTTACATACCAAATGCGCAGTTTTTCCTGAAAGCGTCTGTGTGTAGGAGAAATCGCTCCGTTTTGTACATCACATTTGGCTACCGAAACGAACTGAAAATTCAGTCACCTACAACGTCAATCTTTTCCGAATTAACTCCATAATATCGACCGAAACATGGCAAACGTTGTTTGGAATCAATCGTCAAGGTGTTTTTTCACATATCTCTTCATTGATATATCGTTCGTGGAAGCCTGCATTCTTCTCTGAATTCTGTGGAAAAATACTTGCAGCTGACTTTTGCGCACCAATTTCGGCGCAGGACACCAGGCGGACACCTGGTAAATGTGGTCTCTTATGGTCAATCTTCCAATGATATGCCTACAAATACGTCACAATGCTGCAGACACCTTGGGAAATCGACAGAAAGGGCAGACTTACTCCTCTCGCATTCACATCCATATAAGGAGACAATGGAAAACAGAGCCTCAAAAATCCTGCTCATTTCCTGGATGCCGTCTCATCTTGGTTTTGCCTGAAGCTCACGTTCTAGGGCACGCACAGAAAATATCTTTGCAGTTCTGGAAACGTCAGAGTGTTTTCTTTCCAAAGCTACCAATTATATGCATAGTCGAGCATCTTTTTGTGACAAAATATCTTGTTTAAAACAGGAACGTTTTTCATCCAAAAATGAAATTGCGCCCCTACAGTTTCAACAGGTTAACAAACAATGTTGTTTTAAGAAAAATAAGTGTTAAGAAAGTATTTACAAAAAATAAATGGATGTAAAAAAAATGACCAAAAAAATTCAGATGAAAAATAGATAACTAACAAATAATAAAGGAGCAACAATAAAAAAATCAGCTAGGGTGGCTGGAATCTTTGGAAATCTTTAGAGCCTTCCTCTGACACCGCCTGGTATAGATGTCCTGGAAGGCAGGAAGCTTGGCCCCAGTGTACGCACTACCCCCTGTAGCAACTTGTGGTCGTAGGCCGAGCAGTTGCCATACCAGGCGGTGCTGCAACCAATCAGGATGTTCTCGATGGTGCAGCTGTAGAACTTCTTGAGGATCTGAGGACCTATGCCAAATCTTTTCATTATCCTGAAGGGGAATAGGCAATGTTGTGCCCTCTTCACGACTGTCTTGTTGTGTTTGGACCATAGTTTGCTGGTGATGTGGACACCAAGGAACTTGAAGCTCTCAACCTTCTCCACTAAAGCCGTGTCAACGAGAATGTGGGCGTGCTCGGCCCTCCTTTTCCTGAAGTCCACAAACATCTCCTTTGTCTTGATCACGTTGAGGTAGATGTTGTTATCCTCGCACCACACTGCCAGGTCTGTGACCTCCTCCATATAGGCTGTCTCATCGTTGTTGGTGATCAGGCCTACCACTGTTGTGTCATCGGCAAATTTAATAATGGTGTTGGAGTCGTGCTTGGCCATGCAATCATGCGTGAACAGGGAGTACAAGAGAGAACATAGCACTCATCCCTAAGGGGCCCCCGTGATGAAGTTCAACGTGGCAGATGTGTTGTTAAATACCCTTACCACCTGGGGGCGGCCTGTCGGGAAGTCCTTGATCTAGTTTCATAGGGAGGTGTTTAGTTCCAGGGACGTTAGCTTAGGGATGAGCTTTGAGGGCACTATGGTGTTGAAGGCTGATTCCAGCCACCTTAGCTGTTTTTTTATTGTTTCTCCTTTATTATTTGTAGTTATCTATTTTTCATCTTGTTTTTTTTGTCATTTTTTTTTACATCCATTTATTTTTTGTAAATACTTTCTTAACACTTATTTTTCTTAAAACAACATTGTTGGTTAAGGACTCGTAAGTAAGCATTTCACTGTAAGGTCTACCTACACCTGTTGCTTTTGGCCTATGTAACAAATACAATATGATTTGATGCTGCTGTCTTGTTCCAGGTCTCTCTTGAATATGAGATTTTTATTTCAACGAGACTAACCTGGTGCTATGCAGACGACACACAATTAATCTTCTCCTTTCCCCCTTCTGATGACCAGGTGGCGAATCGCATCTCTGCATGTCTGGCAGACATATCAGTGTGGATGACGGATCACCACCTCAAGCTGAACCTCGGCAAGACGGAGCTGCTCTTCCTCCCGGGGAAGGACTGCCCGTTCCATGATCTCGCCATCCCGGTTGACAACTCCATTGTGTCCTCCTCCCAGAGCGCTAAGAACCTTGGCGTGATCCTGGCCAACACCCTGTCATTCTCAACTAACATCATGGCGGTGGCCCGTTCCTGTAGGTTCATGCTCTACAACATCCGCAGAGTACGACCCTGCCTCACACAGGAAGCGGCGCAGGTCCTAATCCAGGCACTTGTCATCTCCCGTCTGGATTACTGCAACTCGCTGTTGGCTGGGCTCCCTGCCTGTGCCATTAAACCCCTACAACTCATCCAGAACGCCGCAGCCCGTCTGGTGTTCAACCTTCCCAAGTTCTCTCACGTCACCCCGCTCCTCCGCTCTCTCCACTGGCTTCCTGTTGAAGCTCGCATCCGCTACAAGACCATGGTGCTTGCCTACGGAGCTGTGAGGGGAACGGCACCGCAGTACCTCCAGGCTCTGATCAGGCCCTACACCCAAACAAGGGCACTGCGTTCATCCACCTCTGGCCTGCTCGCCTCCCTACCACTGAGGAAGTACAGTTCCCGCTCAGCCCAGTCAAAACTGTTCGCTGCTCTGGCCCCCCAATGGTGGAACAAACTCCCTCACGACGCCAGGACAGCGGAGTCAATCACCACCTTCCGGAGACACCTGAAACCCCACCTCTTCAAGGAATACCTAGGATAGGATAAGTAATCCTTCTCACCCCCCTTAAATTATTTAGATGCACTATTGTAAAGTGGCTGTTCCACTGGATGTCAGAAGGTGAATTCACCAATTTGTAAGTCGCTCTGGATAAGAGCGTCTGCTAAATGACTTAAATGTAAATGTAAATGTAAATAAAGTTATAATAAAATAAATAAAAGGTGTAATGATTGGTTTCTTAAATGTGTTATGAATGGATTATGGATACAACCTTAAAATAAAGTGCTACCACCATTTATAAATTCAAGTCTATCCAAGCTCCAGGTCAGAAATTCAGTTGAAATAACTAGGAAACCATAGTATTGACAGAAGTTTTGCCTGGAGGGAGGTCATAAACTTCAGGCTGCGCATGATTGCGGTTATAGCCATGGGATTAATGTAATTTTGCTTGTTAATCGGCTGTGAGAGGTGTGGATGGGTGGGGCAGGTACAGTAGCTGCAGAAAGAGTATAAAACAGGGCTGCAGAGGGCAGAGAGATGCCACATTACTACTGACGTCCAGAAGACATCATCCAGATAAACAGCCATCAATCAGACAGCATTGTCCAACTGTAAGAGGTATGTTTGTTTTCACTGAGAGTCTTCTTTGCAAAGGTGTATAGGAGTGGGCAGGTGTATACAAGTGGACTGGTAGGAATGGATGGAGAGGTGTAGGTGGACATGTGTGTGTGTGTGTGTGTGTTAACAAGTTGTGCTCTATGTGCTTTAGTAAAGGATGAAGATCCAGAGTATGTTACTGCTGTTCGCTCTAGTGGGTGTCCTGTTGGCAAGCTCCCTCAATGAAGATAACTCTGAGGATGGTATGTGTTGTCTGTAACTGTGTACTACTTTACTGCCCGGGTTTAAATTGATAAAATCTAGTAAAATGAAAAATCTTTCTTCCTCAGCTCTCCTGCAGGAGGATGATGTAAAAAATGGAAAGGCTGCCTTTTTGGCAAAGTTGGCTACTCTGAAGACCAGCTCCTCTGAAGATGAAGCAGCATGTGAGCCATCTATCTATCTATCTATCTATCTATCTATCTATCTATCTATCTATCTATCTATCTATCTATCTATCTATCTATCTATCTATCTATCTATCTATCTATCTATCTATCTATCTATCTGTCTGTCTGTCTGTCTGTCTGTCTGTCTGTCTGTCTGTCTGTCTGTCTGTCTGTCTGTCTTAGCAGAGGGTGGTTGGAAATGCGGAGGGAGTAACATGGCTAACTCCATCTCTACAGTTTATTAGCATCATGTTTCGTAGAGGGAAATATTTTTTAAATGGTAGTCAAATACTGGTCTTACAACAGTAAGTTTAAAAGGTAGTCACTTATAATTGTGATATGTTTTGAAAATGTTTAGCTTTTAAAAAAGGTATTTTCCATAAAGATGATTTAAAACTGTATTCAACAGTTTGGGGGGAGCTTTGGAACGTAGCCAAGGACCTTGTTGGGTGAGAAGCGACCTGCATGGGGATGCCAAGGATCCCTTTCAGTCTCCATATGGAATCAGCTATCACCTCTGAAGTCATCACTAACATTACCTCAGTGAATCATTCCAACACCCACCCATCAATGATTGTCAAATAAACAACAGTAATACAGTTAATTGGTACTTTGGCACTGAGAAGAACTCATCAACATTCTGAAGAATATATGTTTTATCCATGAACATGTACTTTATGTCCTGACACATGACAGTTGATTGGTCAAGTTAGTGGATAAATAATTGTATGGTTGTATGGTTGACTTGTCATATTGTGATCCTCCAATAAACCTTCAAGCAAAAGACATGTTTAGTCGTTTTTTTATTAATCTTACATGTTTAGCAGTGTTTCAATTACATCATACATGTTTCATAATATTGTTTTATTTCGTGTTTCTATTCAGTGTGAACAATGTGAACTTGACCATAATACAGATGCAGTGCATGCAGAGCAAATTACATCAGATTACACTGAGCAGTAATAGTAGTACACATATCCACACACACACACTAGACGTACCGTCTTGAGAGTTAGCTTCGTTGAGTGAGCTTGATAACAGCAGTAACATATCCTGGATCTTCTAATAAGCTACATCCTGAATTCAAAATTGGGAGAAAGATGTTTTGTCACTTATCTACACACGTTACCCCCATAATAACAAAGTGAAAGCATGTTTATAGGTATTTTTGCTAATTTATTGAAAATGAAATACAACAAATGTTGGAATCACAGTTGGCAGTGATTACAGAATCTTTCTGGACAGGTCTCTCAGAACATGCACACCTGGATTGTACAATTTTTGTCAATTATATTATTTTCTTAATTCTTCAAGCTCTGTCAAATTGGTTGTTGATCATTGCTAGACAACAATTTTCTAGTCTCACTATAGATTTTCAAGCAGATTTAAGTCAAAACTGTATCTCGGCCACTCAGGAATATTCACTGTGTTCTTGGTAAGCAACTCCAGTGTAGATTTTGGAAAACCTCCCTGGTCTCTGTGGTTGAATATGTGTTTGAAATTCACTGCTAGACTGAGGGACCTTACATACAATTGTATGTGTGGGGTTCAGAGATGAGGTAGTCATGTAAGAATCTATTATTACACACAGAGTGAGTCCGTGCAACTTATTATGTGGGACATTTTCACTCCTGAACTGATTTACGCTTGACATAACAAAGGGGTTGAATACTTATTGACTCAAGACATTTCAGTTGTTCATTTTTAATTAATTTGTGGAAAAAAATCGGATAAACATTATGGGGAATTGTGTGTAGGCCAGTGACTAATCTAGGCCAGTGACTAATCTTTAATCCATTTTAATTTCAGGCTGTAACACAATATCATTTGGAAAAATTCGAGGGGTGTGAATAATTTCTGAAGGCACTGTAAATATTTTGTTCTAGAGTTCGTGAAGCAGCTGATAATACTGTCCACTGCTGATGCTGAAACTTCGGATCTTCTGAATATTGATTTGCTATTTTCCATAGGAGTGAGAGTTGTGGTCTTGTTTGAAAATCCTTGAGACTGTTCCCTGAGTCTACAAGGACATTTTTAATAGTGGTGGATATAAAATTACAGTCTTGAGTTAGAATCCCATTAACTTTTATTTTGGGATGGTTTTTTGACTTTTCAGCTTCTCTCCTTGTTTGTTTGTTGAGGTTTTCCCAAATAAAAAATCTGACAACATTTTCAATAACAAAATGATGTCTACCAGACAAAAACCTGACGGAAAAATAATTTATTAGAATGCTGTAAGTACAGTAAAATGTTGCTCAGTGGGAAATCAATATCCAACAAGTCAATGACAACTTGTTGCAACTGTTAATGCAAATTAATTACTTAAAAATCATACAATGTGATTTTCTGGATTTTTGTTTTAGATCCCGTCTCTCACAGTTGAAGTGTACCTATGATAAGAAAAGTGCACAGTGCTATTCAACCCAGAGCATATCAGACTGCTTCCTCTCTACCACATCTCCACATCTCTGGATTCCTACCTAAAGCTCTGAATCTTTTTACATGGATCATCGCGGTTAGCTATCTGCTATCTGAGTGAAAAATCCCGGCTAACGTCTCTGTCCCGAAGCAAGCAGTAGTTAACCTGGAGCCTGGAGCCATCTCCTGGCGAGCTGAAAAGGTCCATCAGCCACTCCTTGGGCTACAATACCTATTTTGCCATTTGGCCTGGACCCCTTTATCTGCCAACACGGAGCCCCGCCGATCCATCACAACTGGTCTAGCGATGTAATCCACCAAAGGATGTTTCAACAGGCTCCTCCATCGTTACGTCCCTGAAGGCAAGTCTGCTAGCCTGCTCTCTGCGGCCCGCTACCGGATCATTGCAGCGAGCTAGATGCTATCCGAGTGGCTACTCCTGGCTAACGTCCCTGTCCTGAAACAAGCACCAGTTAGCCTGGAGCTAGCCCAGAGCTAGGCCCACCTTCCGGCTAGCTGAAGAGGTCCATCAGCCAATTTCTTGGGCTACAATACCTAGTTTGCCAATTGGCCTGGACCCTTTTACTGCCTACACGGAGCCCTGCTGATCCATCATGACTCGTGACCCTTCTGCTAGCCTGCTAGCCCTATCCTGTTCAACCTCTCTTTCGTGTCATCTGAGATCTCCAAAGACTGGAACGCTGCCGCGGTCATCCCCCTCTTCAAAGGGGAAGACACTCTAGACCCAAACTGTTACAAACCTATATCTATCTTAACTTGCCATTCTAATGTCTTCGAAAGCCAAGTTAACAAACAGATCACCGACCATTTCGAATCCCTACGTACCTTCTCCGCTATGCAATCTGGTTTCAGAGCTGGTCATGGGTGCACCTCAGCCAAGCTCAAGGTAAAAGACATCGATAAAAGACAGTACCGACCTGGCCAAGGCTTTCGACTCTGCCGATCACCACATTCTTATCAGCAGCCTTCGTTTCTCAAATGACTGCCTCACCCGGTTCACCAACAACTTCTCAGACAGTGTGTCAAATCGGAGGGCCTGTTGTCCGGACCTCTGGCAGTCTCTTTGGGGGTGCCACAGGTTCAATTCTCTGGCTGACTCTTTTCTCTGTATACACTAATGATGTCGCTCTTGCTGCTGGTGATTCTCTGATCCACCTCTACGCAGACGACACCATTCTGTATACTTCTGGCCTTTCTTTGGACACTGTGTTAACTAACCTCCAGACGAGCTTCAATGCCATTACAACTCTCCTTCTGTGGCCTCCAACCGCTCTGAAATTCAAGTAAAACTAAATGCATGCTCTTCAACCGATCTCTGCCCGCATTTCACTACTCTGGACGGATCTGATTTAGAATATGTGGACAACTACAAATACCTCTGTAACGGCGTTCTTCGTTTGTCGCAAGAAAGTCGGACCGAAATGCAGCGTGTTGGTTACTCATGTCTTTAATGATACAAATGACGATACATGAAATAACTTATAAATACAAAAACAACAAACGGAATGTGAAAAACCTATACAGCCTGTCTGGTGAACACTAACACAGAGACAGGAACAATCACCCACGAAATACAAAGTGAAACCCAGGCTACCTAAATACGGTTCCCAATCAGAGACAACGAGAATCACCTGACTCTGATTGAGAACTGCCTCAGGCAGCCAAGCCTATACAACACCCCTACTCAGCCGCAATCCCAAATACTACAAACCCCAATACGAAAATACAATATATAAACCAATGTCACACCCTGGCCTGACCAAATATATAACGAAAACACAAAATACAATGACCAAGGCGTGACAGAACCCCCCCCAAGGTGCGGACACACCTCAAAACCATAGGGAGGGTCCGGGTGGGCGTCTGTCCATGGTGGCGGTTCCGGCTCGGGACGTGGACCCCACTCCATAAATGTCATAGTTCCTCCCCTTCGCGTCCTGGGATGATCCATCCTCGCCGCCGACCATGGCCGAATAGTCATTTACATTACATTTACATTTAAGTCATTTGGCAGACGCTCTTATCGACTTACAAATTGGTGAATTCACCTTATGACATCCAGTGGAACAGCCACTTTACAATAGTGCATCTAAATCATTTAATGGGGGTGAGAAGGATTACTTTATCCTATCCTAGGTATTCCTTAAAGAGGTGGGGTTTCAGGTGTCTCCGGAAGGTGGTGATTGACTCCACTGTCCTGGCGTCGTGAGGGAGTTTGTTCCACCATTGGGGGCCAGAGCAGCGAACAGTTTTGACTGGGCTGAGCGGGAACTGTACTTCCTCAGTGGTAGGGAGGCGAGCAGGCCAGAGGTGGATGAACGCAGTGCCCTTGTTTGGGTGTAGGGCCTGATCAGAGCCTGGAGGTACTGTGGTGCCGTTCCCCTCACAGCTCCGTAGGCAAGCACCATGGTCTTGTAGCGGATGCGAGCTTCAACTGGAAGCCAGTGGAGAGAGCGGAGGAGCGGGGTGACGTGAGAGAACTTGGGAAGGTTGAACACCAGACGGGCTGCGGCGTTCTGGATGAGTTGAAGGGGTTTAATGGCACAGGCAGGGAGCCCAGCCAACAGTGAGTTGCAGTAATCCAGACGGGAGATGACAAGTGCCTGGATTAGGACCTGCGCCGCTTCCTGTGTGAGGCAGGGTCGTACTCTGCGGATGTTGTAGAGCATGAACCTACAGGAACGGGCCACCGCCTTGATGTTAGTTGAGAACAACAGGGTGTTGTCCAGGATCACGCCAAGGTTCTTAGCGCTCTGGGAGGAGGACACAATGGAGTTGTCAACCGTGATGGCGAGATCATGGAATGGGCAGTCCTTCCCCGGGAGGAAGAGCAGCTCCGTCTTGCCGAGGTTCAGCTTGAGGTGGTGATCCGTCATCCACACTGATATGTCTGCCAGACATGCAGAGATGCGATTCGCCACCTGGTCATCAGAAGGGGGAAAGGAGAAGATTAATTGTGTGTCGTCTGCATAGCAATGATAGGAGAGACCATGTGAGGTTATGACAGAGCCAAGTGACTTGGTGTATAGCGAGAATAGGAGAGGGCCTAGAACAGAGCCCTGGGGGACACCAGTGGTGAGAGCGCGTGGTGAGGAGACAGATTCTCGCCACGCCACCTGGTAGGAGCGACCTGTCAGGTAGGACGCAATCCAAGCGTGGGCCGCGCCGGAGATGCCCAACTCGGAGAGGGTGGAGAGGAGGATCTGATGGTTCACAGTATCGAAGGCAGCCGATAGGTCTAGAAGGATGAGAGCAGAGGAGAGAGAGTTAGCTTTAGCAGTGCGGAGCGCCTCCGTGATACAGAGAAGAGCAGTCTCAGTTTAATGACTAGTCTTGAAACCTGACTGATTTGGATCAAGAAGGTCATTCTGAGAGAGATAGCGGGAGAGCTGGCCAAGGACGGCACGTTCAAGAGTTTTGGAGTGAAAAGAAAGAAGGGATACTGGTCTGTAGTTGTTGACATCGGAGGGATCGAGTGTAGGTTTTTTCAGAAGGGGTGCAACTCTCGCTCTCTTGAAGACGGAAGGGACGTAGCCAGCGGTCAGGGATGAGTTGATGAGCGAGGTGAGGTAAGGGAGAAGGTCTCCGGAAATGGTCTGGAGAAGAGAGGAGGGGATAGGGTCAAGCGGGCAGGTTGTTGGGCGGCCGGCCGTCACAAGAAGCGAGATTTCATCTGGAGAGAGAGGGGAGAAAGAGGTCAGAGCACAGGGTAGGGCAGTGTGAGCAGAACCAGCGGTGTCGTTTGACTTAGCAAACGAGGATCGGATGTCGTCGACCTTCTTTTCAAAATGGTTGACGAAGTCATCTGCAGAGAGGGAGGAGGGGGGGAGGGGGAGGAGGATTCAGGAGGGAGGAGAAGGTGGCAAAGAGCTTCCTAGGGTTAGAGGCAGATGCTTGGAATTTAGAGTGGTAGAAAGTGGCTTTAGCAGCAGAGACAGAGGAGGAAAATGTAGAGAGGAGGGAGTGAAAGGATGCCAGGTCCGCAGGGAGGCGAGTTTTCCTCCATTTCCGCTCGGCTGCCCGGAGCCCTGTTCTGTGAGCTCGCAATGAGTTGTCGAGCCACGGAGCGGGAGGGGAGGACCGAGCCGGCCTGGAGGATAGGGGACATAGAGAGTCAAAGGATGCAGAAAGGGAAGAGAGGAGGGTTGAGGAGGCAGAATCAGGAGATAGGTTGGAGAAGGTTTGAGCAGAGGGAAGAGATGATAGGATGGAAGAGGAGAGAGTAGCGGGGGAGAGAGAGCGAAGGTTGGGACGGCGCGATACCATCCGAGTAGGGGCAGTGTGGGAAGTGTTGGATGAGAGCGAGAGGGAAAAGGATACAAGGTAGTGGTCGGAGACTTGGAGGGGAGTTGCAATGAGGTTAGTGGAAGAACAGCATCTAGTAAAGATGAGGTCGAGCGTATTGCCTGCCTTGTGAGTAGGGGGGGAAGGTGATAGGGTGAGGTCAAAAGAGGAGAGGAGTGGAAAGAAGGAGGCAGAGAGGAATGAGTCAAAGGTAGACGTGGGGAGGTTAAAGTCGCCCAGGACTGTGAGAGGTGAGCCGTCCATACCTTAAGGGAACATTTTGACAATCACCGTATGGTTAGTGAGAAAGTCCCTATTGGAACTGTACGGTCCCTTACTAGACGTCCGAAAACATTTTAAAAATTCGGGGACGGCGTCGGGCCGAGTGGCAGGGCCAGACCTACCGGGAAGTCATCAAATGAACTTTGTCGGACATTCGGTTTTCGTTTAATAAAATAAACAAATTTTGGCCCATTTTTGCGCTATGCCGGAAGATCCCACAAGAGGGCATAAGCAATCATATTGCTATTGGACAAAACATCCCGAATCACGACGTGCCATATCTCGAAAACTGAAAATATTTCGAAGCCGAAACTTGGTGAGCGTAGGTTTGGCATAATGGGAAGATGGCCCCGAACAAGATGGCGTCTAGGCCTCAACGGTTTTTGAGTTATGGCCATATTTCTGGGATTAAAGGTCCAAAATGAAAATAGAGAAAAGAGTTTTTCACTTCACGTCAAAGTCAAGGAGCCTCCGGTGTCAATAAAAAAAAAAATCAGCCATTTATCTATCGTCATTTAAGAGAAATCGTACGATGACCAGATCGTGATGTTCAGATATATGGGGGTTTTTTTCAACGGTTACAGATCCAGTTGCAGGGTGTTCATACGAATATTTTTAAAATGTGCTGCGGAGCTCTGCGACATTTCTGTGATTTTCTATGATTTTCTGAAATAACACACACTCACTAAACCCTCCGTAAATAACTCAGTTCTTAACGTAAAGACTTAAAACTCAGGATTCTGTAAAGGCATACCCCAATGAGGATATGAGTTTATTTATAGCTTCCTGTGCCAACCGGAAGTGCCATAATTGGTGTCTCAGGGGCTGTTTGGAAGGGTTAAAAAAAAAATCAGATCTGTCCAAAACTTCATATGTGTGATTAGACAACCCCCATGAACTGTAAATCAGTCATTTTTCCCAACAGATGTCAAAGAAAAGCTCTCACACACACACACAGCAAGGATGGAGTGACAAAGCGTGGTGTTTAAAGACACAGAGAGCAGGCAATGGCATAAACATAATCCCAAGGCCGTGCCGAGTCCAACGAGGTGCCCCGCTTGACCGTAGCTCGCTCGGTCTGAGCGCAGCGACCATGAGAAAAATAGGCCCACAATGATGCCTGCACCACAATGTCATATGATTTTGGGTGACAGCGGCGGAACCGTTAGGTTTAGAAGGACAATTCAAACACAGGACTGTTCCTAAGGTCCTCCCGATCTGTGCAAGCCTAACCTTGACTGTGTGGCATTAACCTTTCACAGTTAAAAGAAGGTGTTTACATAAAAACAGTGTGCATTGACTTCTCTCCCCATAGGAATACATTGCCTGCTCCCCTAAATACAACCTGGGGTCTTTATGGGTTATGAATGCTGTATGAACCTGTCTTCTATGACATTCCATCAGACCACTATGAGGTCTACCTGTGTCGATTCTAAGCTTCCTGGAGCAACCGGAAGTGGTTAAATTGACCCAAAAGGTATTTGGATGTACATCACCTCGAAAGGTGGAAATGACTATGCATTATTCAACCCTGTGTAGATCAGTCAATTCTCAACTTAAAGACTTAAAACTCAGGATTCCGTAGGTTTCTATGTCAGTCAAGACATGTGTGTATTTATAGCTTCCTGTGCCAAACGGAAGTGCCATAATTGGTGTCTCAGGGGCTGTTTGGAAGGGTTAAAAAAATCAGATCTGTCCAAAACTTCATATGTGTGATTAGACAACCCCCATGAACTGTAAATCAGTCATTTTTCCCAACAGATGTCAAAGAAAAGCTCTCACACACACACACAGCAAGGATGGAGTGACAAAGCGTGGTGTTTAAAGACACAGAGAGCAGGCAATGGCATAAACATAATCCCAAGGCCGTGCCGAGTCCAACGAGGTGCCCCGCTTGACCGTAGCTCGCTCGGTCTGAGCGCAGCGACCATGAGAAAAATAGGCCCACAATGATGCCTGCACCACAATGTCATTTGATTTTGGGTGACAGCGGCGGAACCGTTAGGTTTAGAAGGACAATTCAAACACAGGACTGTTCCTAAGGTCCTCCCGATCTGTGCAAGCCTAACCTTGACTGTGTGGCATTAACCTTTCACAGTTAAAAGAAGGTGTTTACAAAAAAACAGTGTGCATTGACTTCTCTGCCCATAGGAATACATTGCCTGCTCCCCTAAATACAACCTGGAGTCTATATGGGTTATGAATGCTGTATGAACCTGTCTTCTATGACATTCCATCAGACCACTATGAGGTCTACCTGTGTCGATTCTAAGCTTCCTGGAGCAACCGGAAGTGGTTAAATTGACCCAAAAGGTATTTGGATGTACATCACCTCGAAAGGTGGAAATGACTCTGCATTATTCAACCCTGTGTAGATCAGTCAATTCTCAACTTAAAGACTTAAAACTCAGGATTCCGTAGGTTTCTATGTCAGTCAAGACATGTGTGTATTTATAGCTTCCTGTGCCAACCGGAAGTGCCATAATTGGTGTCTCAGGGGCTGTTTGGAAGGGTTAAAAAAATCAGATCTGTCCAAAACTTCATATGTGTGATTAGACAACCCCCATGAACTGTAAATCAGTCATTTTTCCCAACAGATGTCAAAGAAAAGCTCTCACACACACACACAGCAAGGATGGAGTGACAAAGCGTGGTGTTTAAAGACACAGAGAGCAGGCAATGGCATAAACATAATCCCAAGGCCGTGCCGAGTCCAACGAGGTGCCCCGCTTGACCGTAGCTCGCTCGGTCTGAGCGCAGCGACCATGAGAAAAATAGGCCCACAATGATGCCTGCACCACAATGTCATTTGATTTTGGGTGACAGCGGCGGAACCGTTAGGTTTAGAAGGACAATTCAAGCACAGGACTGTTCCTAAGGTCCTCCCGATCTGTGCAAGCCTAACCTTGACTGTGTGGCATTAACCTTTCACAGTTAAAAGAAGGTGTTTACAAAAAAACAGTGTGCATTGACTTCTCTGCCCATAGGAATACATTGCCTGCTCCCCTAAATACAACCTGGAGTCTATATGGGTTATGAATGCTGTATGAACCTGTCTTCTATGACATTCCATCAGACCACTATGAGGTCTACCTGTGTCGATTCTAAGCTTCCTGGAGCAACCGGAAGTGGTTAAATTGACCCAAAAGGTATTTGGATGTACATCACCTCGAAAGGTGAAAATGGCCTCTGCATTATTCAACCCTGTGTAGATCAGTCAATTCTCAACTTAAAGACTTAAAACTCAGGATTCCGTAGGTTTCTATGTCAGTCAAGACATGTGTGTATTTATAGCTTCCTGTGCCAACCGGAAGTGCCATAATTGGTGTCTCAGGGGCTGTTTGGAAGGGTTAAAAAAATCAGATCTGTCCAAAACTTCATATGTGTGATTAGACAACCCCCATGAACTGTAAATCAGTCATTTTTCCCAACAGATGTCAAAGAAAAGCTCTCACACACACACACAGCAAGGATGGAGTGACAAAGCGTGGTGTTTAAAGACACAGAGAGCAGGCAATGGCATAAACATAATCCCAAGGCCGTGCCGAGTCCAACGAGGTGCCCCGCTTGACCGTAGCTCGCTCGGTCTGAGCGCAGCGACCATGAGAAAATTAGGCCCACAATGATGCCTGCACCACAATGTCATTTGATTTTGGGTGACAGCGGCGGAACCGTTAGGTTTAGAAGGACAATTCAAACACAGGACTGTTCCTAAGGTCCTCCCGATCTGTGCAAGCCTAACCTTGACTGTGTGGCATTAACCTTTCACAGTTAAAAGAAGGTGTTTACAAAAAAACAGTGTGCATTGACTTCTCTCCCCATAGGAATACATTGCCTGCTCCCCTAAATACAACCTGGGGTCTTTATGGGTTATGAATGCTGTATGAACCTGTCTTCTATGACATTCCATCAGACCACTATGAGGTCTACCTGTGTCGATTCTAAGCTTCCTGGAGCAACCGGAAGTGGTTAAATTGACCCAAAAGGTATTTGGATGTACATCACCTCGAAAGGTGAAAAGGCCTCTGCATTATTCAACCCTGTGTAGATCAGTCAATTCTCAACTTAAAGACTTAAAACTCAGGATTCCGTAGGTTTCTATGTCAGTCAAGACATGTGTGTATTTATAGCTTCCTGTGCCAACCGGAAGTGCCATAATTGGTGTCTCAGGAGCTGTTTGGAAGGGTTAAAAAAATCAGATCTGTCCAAAACTTCATATGTGTGATTAGACAACCCCCATGAACTGTAAATCAGTCATTTTTCCCATAAAAATTCAAAGGAAAAATAAATCACAGAGATACACAACTTGGATGGAGGGACGTATTGGGGTGTGTAGAGACTGACAGTGCCTCCAATAGTTAGCTTTGTTCGAGCTAAAAAGAACCGTCAGACCTAGAGTTCAAACTTTAGAATCCTGTTCTAGACCTCAGGTAGATAGTGCGTGGTGAGTTACGGCGCTCTAGGAGGTTCTCGGACCGAGAAACAGCGTCGAACATTTGCAATGACTTCAATTCATTTTGACCATTACGAAAATGGCGACATTTAGAAATGTCCCAGAGACACAAGACTAGGTGCATTGTGACCGTCTCGGCCCATAGAGACAGAACCCAACATCTCGGTCCGATAGCTCATTCAAGGACCCCGTAGCAAGACATGGAAAAAAGTGGATTTTCAGCACCAATTAGGCTTTTACTCGGACACCAAATGACCTATCGAGCCGAAACTCGGGATTCGGGGTCGCCTCACATAGGACTACACATAATGTCCGAACTGGCCCCGCAGCTAGAAAGTAACTATGTGTTTTATGGTTTTTTAATGTTTTGTACCGAAGGCCTTGTGAATTTTGGGCCAGCTCTGAAGTATGTTATACTTGGCTCCTAAATTAGTTGGGAAGAGTGGGTTTGGTGTCAGTTTGTATCAGTTTGGTGTCAGAATGATATCAAATTGACTGATGGACGGTGACTTGCAGGTGACTCTTGTCCATTAGCAATATGTTTAAGCGGTGAGGTACCATCACCAAAAGCGACATTCTGAAATCAACCCAAACGAGCGATGGAGAGGTACCAAAATCACTGCCCAGCCATCCCGAGGTCATCGGGCCAGTCAATTTGGCATTCCTGCATGATTTTTATGGCATGACAAATTGGTGATGGTGACTGCCCAGTTAACCATATGGCAAATGCACAGTGACTTTGCAAAAGTGAGAAAACATGACCAAATGGACATTCTGAAATCAACACAAACAATGGCATCACCATAGTGTCCAGACTGTGCCGAGTCCAACGAGGTGCCCCGCTGACCGTAGCTCGCTCGGTCTGAGCGCAGCGACCATGAGAAAAATAGGCCCAATATGAAGCCTGCACCAGTACGTCATTTGATTTTGAGTGACAGCGGCGGAACCGTTAGGTTTAGAAAGACAATTCAACCACAGGAATGTTCCTAAGGTCCTCCTGATCTGTCCAAGCCTATCCTTGACCGTGTGACATTAACCCTTCAAGGTTAAAAGAAGGTGTTTACATAAAAACAGTGTTCATTGACTTCTCTCCCCATAGGAATACATTGGCTGCTCCACTAAATACAACCTGGAGTCTTTATGGGTTATGAATGCTGTATGAACCTGTCTTTGGTACCAGTCCATCAGGCCACTATAAGGTCTACCTGTGTCGATTCTAAGCTTCCTGGACCAACCGGAAGTGGTTCAAATCGCCCTAAAACTATATACCCATAACCTGCCTGCAGTTTGATAGACATAGTACATTCAACCCTGTGTAAATCAGTCAGCTTTCATGGTAAAGACTTAAAACTCAGGATTCTCTAATGGAATACCCCAATGAGGATGTATGTTGAGTTACAGCTTCCTGTGCCAACCGGAAGTGCCATAATTGGTGTCTCATGGGCTGTTTGGAGGGGTTAAAAAAATCAGATCTTTCCAAAACTTCATATATATGATTAGGCAACCCCCATGAACTGTAAATCAGTCATTTTTCCCATAAAAATTCAAAGGAAAACTAAATCACTCAGATTCACAACTTGGATGGAGGGACGTATTGGGGTGTGTACAGACTGACAGTGCCTCCAATAGTTAGCTTTGTTTGAGCTAAAAAGAACCGTCAGACCTAGAGTTCCGAAACTTTAGAATCCTGTTCTAGACCTCAGGTAGATAGTGCGTGGTGAGTTACGGCGCTCTAGAATGTTCTCGGACCGAGAAACAGCGTTGAACATTTGCAATGACTTCAATTCATTTTGACCATTACGAAAATGGCGACATTTAGAAATGTCCCAGAGACACAAGACTAGGTGCATTGTGACCGTCTCGGCCCATAGAGACAGAACCCAACATCTCGGTCCGATAGCTCATTCAAGGACCCCGTAGCAAGGCATTGAAAAAAGTGGATTTTCAGCACCAATTAGGCTTTTACTCGGACACCAAATGACCTATCGAGCCGAAACTCGGGATTCGGGGTCGCCTCACATAGGACTACACATAATGTCCGAACTGGCCCCGCAGCTAGAAAGTAACTATGTGTTTTATGGTTTTTTTATGTTTTGTACCGAAGGCCTTGTGAATTTTGGGCCAGCTCTGAAGTATGTGATACTTGGCTCCTAAACGAGTTGGGAAAAGTGGGTTTGGTGTCAGTTTGTATCAGTTTGGTGTCAGAATGATATCAAATTGACTGATGGACGGTGACTTGCAGGTGACTCTTGTCCATTAGCAATATGTTTAAGCGGTGAGGTACCATCACCAAAAGCGACATTTTGAAATCAACTCAAACGAGCGATGGAGAGGTACCAGAATCACTGCCCAGCCATCCCGAGGTCATCGGGCCAGTCAATTTGGCATTCCTGCATGATTTTTATAGCATGACAAATTGGTAATGGTGACTGCCCAGTTAACCATACGGCAAATGCACAGTGACTTTGCAAAAGTGAGACAACATTTGCAATATGTTTTAACAGTGAGGTACCATCACCAAAAGTGACATTCTGAAATCAACCCAAACGAGCGATGGAGAGGTACCAGAATCACTGCCGAGCCATCCCGAGTTCATCGGGCCAGTCAATTTGGCATTCCTGCATGATTTTTATGGCATGACAAATTGGTGATGGTGAATGCCCAGTTAACCATATGGCAAATGCACAGTGACTTTGAAAGAGTGAGAAAAATCACCAAATGGACATTCTGGAATCAACCCTAACGAGCGATGGAGAGGTACCAGAATCACTGCCCAGCCATCCCGAGTTCATCGGGCCAGTCAATTTGGCATTCCTGCATGATTTTTATGTCATGACAAATTGGTGATGGTGAATGCCCAGTTAACCATATGGCAAATGCACAGTGACTTTGAAAGAGTGAGAAAAATCACCAAATGGACATTCTGGAATCAAACCTAACGAGCGATGGAGAGGTACCAGAATCACTGCCAAGCCATCCTGAGTTCATCGGGCCAGTCAATTTGGCATTCCTGCATGATTTTATAGCATGACAAATTGGTGATGGTGAATGCCCAGTTAACCATATGGCAAATGCACAGTGACTTGACAAAAGTGAGAAAACATAAACAAATGGACATGATGAAATCAACACCACGAGTGATTGAAAGGAACAACAATCACTGCCCGGCCATCCCGAGTTCATCAGGCCAGTCAATTTTGCATTTCTGAAGGATTTTTGAGAATGTCAAATTTCTTATGACATTTGGCCCCCACAAAACATATGCCTTATGCACAAGCAAAAAAAACCCAAAACATTATGATAATAAAATATGACTAAAGTATGTTGATACAGTTCTTATACGTGTGTAACTGACACAAAATTCGAATTTTTTTCGAAAAACGGTCCAGAAAGCACTTTTTTAGGGGTGTGTGAAGTTTTTTATGAAATTTAATAATTTTTGACTTTTGACTTCTGACTTCCTATGAAATCATATTGCAGATGGACAAAACACATGCAATAATGCGCAAGTAAAAAAAAAAACATTATGATAATAAAATATGACTAAAGTATGTTGATACAGTTCTTATACGTGTGTAACTGACACAAAATTCGAAAAAATTTCGAAAAACGGTCCAGAAAGCACTTTTTTAGGGGTGTGTGAAGTTTTTTATGAAATTTAATAATTTTTTACTTTTGACTTCTGACTTCCTATGAAATCATATTGCAGATGGACAAAACACATGCAATAATGCGCAAGTAAAAATTTTTAAAAAATTATGATAATAAAATTGGACAAAAGTATTTTCATACAGTTCTTATACATGTGTAATTGACAAAAAAAGCGAAAGAATTTCAAAAAACGGTCCAGAAAGCACTTTTTTAAGGGGTGATAAGTTTTTTTCAAAAAATCAATTTTTTCAAAATTTGGCTTTTGGATGTTGACTTGGAGTCCAATATCAATATGAAAAACCATGGTGGAGCGCACACGCCACCTGTTGGATTTTTGAAGTGTTACAACTGGCAATAGCCATATGGCATTTGAAGTAAACTTTGCATGAATCAGCGCCGCTTTGGGTGGTATTGGCCAATGTGTACATGGTTTGTCCTATGCCAATAATTTGCCATTCATTTTTGTCCACTACGGGGGTGAATTCCCTTACTCAGGAAAGGAGCTTATCAAGGCATCAAGCTCATTGATGAACTCTCCGAGGAACCTGGAGGGCGATAAATGATAAGGATGTTAAGCTTGAAAGGGCTGGTAACTGTGACAGCATGGAATTCAAAGGAGGCGATAGACAGATGGGTAAGGGGAGAAAGAGAGAATGACCACTTGGGAGAGATGAGGATCCCGGTGCCACCACCCCGCTGACCAGAAGCTCTCGGGAGTGCGAGAACACGTGGGCGGACGAAGAGAGAGCAGTAGGAGTAGCAGTGTTATCTGTGGTGATCCATGTTTCCGTCAGTGCCAAGAAGTCGAGGGACTGGAGGGAGGCATAGGCTGAGATGAACTCTGCCTTGTTGGCCGCAGATCGGCAGTTCCAGAGGCTACCGGAGACCTGGAACTCCACGTGGGTCGTGCGCGCTGGGACCACCAGATTAGGGTGGCCGCGGCCACGCGGTGTGGAGCGTTTGTATGGTCTGTGCAGAGAGGAGAGAACAGGGATAGATAGACACATAGTTGACAGGCTACAGAAGAGGCTACGCTAATGCAAAGGAGATTGGAATGACAAGTGGACTACACGTCTCGAATGTTCAGAAAGTTAAGCTTACGTAGCAAGAATCTTATTGACTAAAATGATTGAAATAATACAGTACTGCTGGCGTGGCTAGCTGGCAGTGGCTGCGTTGTTGACACTACACTAATCAAGTCGTTCCGTTGAGTGTAATAGTTTCTACAGTGCTGCTATTCGGGGGCTAGCTGGCTAGCTAGCAGTGTTGATTACGTTACGTTACGTTAAAAGAATGACAATAGCTGGCTAGCTAACCTAGAAAATCGCTCTAGACTACACAATTGTCTTTGATACAAAGACGGCTATGTAGCTAGCTAGCTACGATCAAACAAATCAAACCGTTGTACTGTAATGAAGTGAAATGAAAATGTGATACTACCTGTGGAGCGAAGCGGAATGTTGACCGGGTTGTTGAAGTTCTATTCGGTAGACGTTGGCTAGCTGTTTGCTAGCTAGCTAGCAGTATCTCCTACGTTAAGGACGACAAATAGCTGGCTAGCTAACCTCGGTAAATTAAAGACAGCTATGTAGCTAGCTAACACTACACTAATCAAGTCGTTCAGTTGAGTGTAATAGTTTCTACAGTGCTGGTATTCGGTGGACGTTAGCTAGCTGCTGGGCAGATAGCAGTGTAGACTACGTTAGGATGACGAAATACGATAATTACGCAATTATCTTTGATACAAAGACGGCTATGTAGCTAGCTAAGAAGAAATTGCTAAGATTAGACAAATCAAACCGTTGTACTATAATGAAATGTAATGAAAAGTTATACTACCTGCGGTACCTGCGGACCGAAGTGTAGATGCGACCCGCTCGCTCCAACCCGGAAGTCCTCACCCAGAACCCCACTGGACTGAGGAGCAGATCGGGACTGAAGGACAGCTCAGGACTGAGGCAGATCGGGACTGAGAGAAAGCTCGGGAGTGAGAGAAAAGCTCGGGAGTGAGAAAGCTTGGGAGTGAGAGGAAGCTCAGGAGTGAGAGGAAGCTCAGGAGTGAGAGGAAGCTCAGGAGTGAGAGGAAGCTCAGGCAGGTTGATGGATCTACCAGATCCTGGCTGACTGTCGGATCCTGGCTGACTATCAGATCTGGCAGATCCTGGCTGACTGGCGGATCCTGGCTGACTGTCGGATCCTGTCTGACGTGTGGATCCTGGCTGACTGGCGGATCCTGGCTGACTGGCAGATCCTGGCCAACTGGCAGATCCTGGCTGACTGGCGGATCTGGAAGAGTCTGGTTGACTAGCAGATCTGGAAGAGTCTGGCTGACTGGCAGATCTGGAAGAGTCTGGCTGACTGGCAGATCTGGAAGAGTCTGGCTGACTGGCAGATCTGGAAGAGTCTGGCTGACTGGCAAATCTGGAAGAGTCTGACTGACTGGCAAAGCTGGAAGAGTCTGGCTGACTGGTAGATCTGGAAGAGTCTGGCTGACTGGCAGATCTGGAAGAGTCTGGCTGACTGGCAGATCTGTAAGAGTCTGGCTGACTGGCAGATCTGGAAAAGTATGGCTGACTGGCAGATCTGGAAGAGTCTGGCTGACTGGCAGATCTGGAAGAGTCTGGCTGACTGGCAGATCTGGAAGAGTCTGGCTGACTGGCAGATCTGGAAGAGTCTGGCTGACTGGCAGATCTGGAAGAGTCTGGCTGTCTGGCAGATCTGGAAGAGTCTGGCTGACTGGCAGATCTGGAAGAGTCTGGCTGACTGGCAGATCTGGAAGAGTCTGGCAGTCTGGCAGATCTGGAAGAGTCTGGCTGACTGGCAGATCTGGAAGAGTCTGTCTGTCTGGCAGATCTGGAAGAGTCTGGCTGACTGGCAGATCTGGAAGAGTCTGGCTGACTGGCAGATCTGGAAGAGTCTGGCTGACTCGCAACTCCATGCAGACTGGCAACTCCATGCAGACTGGCAACTCTTGCTGCTCCAAGCAGACTGACAGCTCTGGCTGCCCCATGCAGACTGGCAGCTCTAGCTGCTCCATGCAGACTGGCAGCTCTGGCTGCTCCATGCAGACTGGCAGCTCTAGCTGCTCCATGCAGACTGGCAGCTCTAGCTGCTTCATGCAGACTGGCAGCTCTAGCTGCTCCAAGCAGACTGACAGCTCTGGCTGCCCCATGCAGACTGGCAGCTCTAGCTGCTCCATGCAGACTGGCAGCTCTAGCTGCTCCATGCAGACTGGCAGCTCAGGCTGCTCCGAACAGGCAGGAGGCTCCGGCAGCGCTGTAGAGGAGGAAGGCTACTACTACCCCTACTCAGCCGCAATCCCAAATACTACAAACCCCAATACGAAAATACAATATATAAACCCATGTCACACCCTGGCCTGACCAAATATATAACGAAAACACAAAATACAATGACCAAGGCGTGACAACCTCGGTGTCTGGTTAGACTGTAAACTCTCCTTCCAGACTCACATTAGGCATCTCCAATCCAAAATTAAATCTAGAATCGGCTTCCTATTTTGCAAAAAAAAAAAACATCCTTCACTCATTCTTCCAAACATACCTTCTTAAAACTGACTATCTAACCGATCCTTGACTTCGGCGATGTCATTTACAAAATAGCCTCCAACACTCTACTCAGTAAATTGGAGTGTCATCCATTTTGTCACCAAAGCCCCATATACTACCCACCACTGTGACCTGTATGCTCGTTGGCTGGCCCTCGCTTCATATTCATCGCCAAACCCACTGGATCCAGGTCATCTATAAGTCTTTGCTAGGTAAAGCCCCTCATTATCTCAGCTCACTGTTCACCATCGCAGCACCCACCCGTAGCATGCACTCCTGCAGATATATTTCACTGGTCATCCCCAAAGCCAATTCCTTCTTTGGCTGCCTTTCCTTCCAGTTCTCTGCTGGCAATGACAGGAACAAATTGTAAAAATCACTGAAACTGGAGACTCAATATCTCCCTCACTAACTTTAAGCACCAGCTGTCAGAGCAGCGTACAGATCATTGCACCTGTACATAGCCCGTCTGTTAATAGCCCATCCAATTACCACAACCCCATATTGTTATTATTTTTTGCTTCTTTGCACCACAGTATCTCTCCTTGCACATTCATCATCTGCACATCTATCACTCCAGTGTTTAATTGATTAATTTTAATTACTTCGCCACTACGGCCTATTTATTGCCTTACCTCCCTAATCTTACCTCATTTGCACACACTGTATAAATACTTTTTTTTCTATTGTGTTATTGACTGTACGTTTGTTTATTCCATATGTAACTCTGTGTTGTTGTTTGTGTTGCACTGGTTTGCTTTATCTTGGCCAGGTCGCAGTTGTGAATGAGAACTTTTTCTCTACTGGCCTACCTGGTAGAATAAAAAATAAAATGTACATACAGTATCTACCTCAATTACCCCTGCACATCGACTCGGATCCAGTACCCAGTGAATATAGCCAAGTTATCGTTACTCATTGTGTATTTATTATTACTTTTATTATTACATGTTTAATTTGCAATTATTTCTCTGTTTTCTTTCTTTTTGCATTGTTGGGAAGGACAGTTAGTAAGCGTTTCACTGATAGTCTACACCTGTTGTTTATAAAACATTTGACAAATACAATAATATTTTATTTAATCCCTCAATTGTTACTGAAACAGGGGCTGGGAATACACTTTGTTATTGTTTCTACTGCTGATTGCCTACTTAAAAATACTGTAATATTCACAAAACAACACCCATTGTCTTATTCCCATGTCTGTGATCTGGCTATCATCGTTTAAGACTGTCTGAGAGATATATGAAAGCTGAGGAAAACATCAGAGATGACCACGCAATAATTGTGTATGATCTTTTATGTAGAAAACCCTTAAGAATATTTTCCACCAAGTTACTTCATTCCTCAGTGGCAACATGTACAGACACAAACATGGCGAATGGGATACAGTTGTATTTTCAGTGGGATAACACATTTTTATTATCTCAAAGACACCAGAATGCCTTTCCAAGGGGTCTTGAGTGATCCATCCTGACAAGTCCTGACTTAAATTTGCATGAAAATCAGAGACAAGGTTTGAATATTTCTGTCCATCAATGACCACCACATAAATGTATTGAGCTTGAGCAATTTTGACAAAAATATTGGATAAAATGTAATAATAGTTGTGCAAAGTTGGTACAATATTATTCAAAATGATTCATAGCTGTAATGGATACCAAATGTGCTTCCACCAACGTTTACTCTGGGGGTATGAAGACTTACAAAATGTTTCTATCATTTTTCTTTACCTTTTAAATTGTGGAGTAGGTCGTGTAGATCGGATTATTCCATTTGAGATGAAATGTTAACGAAGCAAAATGTGAACACTGTCCCAGGGGTGTGGAGAGTTTCACTACCGACTTTATATGTATTGTGATAGTTCAGTGACCAGCCGGAGGAAGACAACATGACAGCTCCCTCCTCGGGTGACAGGTACTCAGTTTAAAGCCAACTAATGCCTATCTGGGCCCACTTGATGTCTCCCTCTTTATTGGTGTGCCAGGAGATGAACTCGGGGTGGATTGGGAGCAGACACGTGGACCTGTGAGGACGTCGGCCCTTCCTACCGCAGAGAAAGCTTCTTTGTCTGAGACACCCTGGCTCTATGTTAAAGGAGGCAGGGTATAGATAGAGGGAAGGTTTTCCCCCTGTAAATATTATGTGTCGACAAGGAGAGCCGTTTGTTGTTTTGTGTTCCCTTTTTGGCCATGGCCTTTTGTTCAGCTACTTAGCTTATGTTTATTCTATTTTTTGTTGTTGTTTCAGTGTTGGACGCTACCTTGTACTGGAATTATTTGTTTGGGCGAAATAACCTGTTTAGTGACAATGGAAAAGGAACCACAATCACTGCCTCTGGCCTGTTCATGACATGGCTCCCGCCTGTGTTGGGGTGTTTCGGACTAGCTGATCCATCACAACTGGTGGAGAATGCAGGCACCCTGAGGCAAGACCACAATCAATCCCCTTTTCGGTGGCTGTGATTCTTTTTATCTAACAGAAGCCCACTACACCCACTGACAGGCATGAGCGAAGAGTTGCTACGCCAGCTAACGGACTGCGTCATCGAACCAACAGGAGACACTAGACAAATCAAATCAAATGTTATTTGTCACATACACATGGTTAGCAGATGTTAATGTGAGTGTAGCGAAATGCTTGTGCTTCTAGTTCCTACAATGCAGAAATAACCAACCAGTAATCTAACCTAACAATTCCACAATTCCACAGTGGCTCGGGTGGTTGTTGTCCTTGATGATCTTTATGGCCTTCCTGTGACATTGGGTGGTGTAGGTGTCCTGGAGGGCAGGTAGTTGGCCCCCAGTGATGCATTGTGCAGACCTCATTACCCTCTGGAGAGCCTTACGGTTGTGGGCGGAGCAGTTGCTGTACCAGGCGGTGATAAATCAAATCAAATCAAATCAAATTTTATTTGTCACATACACATGGTTAGCAGATGTTAATGCGAGTGTAGCGAAATGCTTGTGCTTCTAATTCCGACAATGCCGTAATAACCAACAAGTAATCTAACTAACAATTCCTAAACTACTGTTTTATACACAGTGTAAGGGGATAAAGAATATGTACATAAGGATATATGAATGAGTGATGGTACAGAGCAGCATAGGCAAGATACAGTAGATGGTATCGGGTACAGTATATACATATGAGATGAGTATGTAAACAAAGTGGCATAGTTAAAGTGGCTAGGGATACATGTATTACATAAGGATGCAGTCGATGATATAGAGTACAGTATATACGTATGCATATGAGATGAATAATGTAGGGTAACATTATATAAGGTAGCATTGTTTAAAGTGGCTAGTGATATTTTACATCATTTCCCATCAATTCCCATTATTAAAGTGGCTGGAGTTGAGTCAGTGTCAGTGTGTTGGCAGCAGCCACTCAATGTTAGTGGTGGCTGTTTAACAGTCTAATGGCCTTGAGATAGAAGCTGTTTTTCAGTCTCTCAGTCCCAGCTTTGATGCACCTGTACTGACCTCGCCTTCTGGATGATAGCGGGGTGAACAGGCAGTGGCTCGGGTGGTTGATGTCCTTGATGATCTTTATGGCCTTCCTGTAACATCGGGTGGTGTAGGTGTCCTGGAGGGCAGGTAGTTTGCCCCCGATGATGCGTTGTGCAGACCTCACTACCCTCTGGAGAGCCTTACGGTTGAGGGCGGAGCAGTTGCCGTACCAGGCGGTGATACAGCCCGCCAGGATGCTCTTGATTGTGCATCTGTAGAAGTTTGTGAGTGCTTTTGGTGACAAGCCGAATTTCTTCAGCCTCCTGAGGTTGAAGAGGCGCTGCTGCGCCTTCTTCACGATGCTGTCTGTGTGAGTGGACCAATTCAGTTCGTCTGTGATGTGTATGCCGAGGAACTTAAAACTTGCTACTCTCTCCACTACTGTTCCATCGATGTGGATAGGGGTGTTCCCTCTGCTGTTTCCTGAAGTCCACAATCATCTCCTTAGTTTTGTTGACGTTGAGTGTGAGGTTATTTTCCTGACACCACACTCCGAGGGCCCTCACCTCCTCCCTGTAGGCCGTCTCGTCGTTGTTGGTAATCAAGCCTATCACTGTTGTGTCGTCCGCAAACTTGATGATTGAGTTGGAGGCGTGCGTGGCCACGCAGTCGTGGGTGAACAGGGATTACAGAATAGGGCTCAGAACGCACCCTTGTGGGGCCCCAGTGTTGAGGATCAGCGGGGGAGGAGATGTTGTTACCTACCCTCACCACCTGGGGGCGGCCCGTCAGGAAGTCCAGTACCCAGTTGCACAGGGCGGGGTCGAGACCCAGGGTCTCGAGCTTGATGACGAGCTTGGAGGGTACTATGGTGTTGAATGCCGAGCTGTAGTCGATGAACAGCATTCTCACATAGGTATTCCTCTTCTCCAGATGGGTTAGGGCAGTGTGCAGTGTGGTTGAGATTGCATCGTCTGTGGACCTATTTGAGCGGTAAGCAAATTGGAGTGGGTCTAGGGTGTCAGGTAGGGTGGAGGTGATATGGTCCTTGACTAGTCTCTCAAAGCACTTCATGATGACGGAAGTGAGTGCTACGGGCGGTAGTCGTTTAGCTCAGTTACCTTAGCTTTCTTGGGAACAGGAACGATGGTGGCCGTCTTGAAGCATGTGGGAACAGCAGACTGGTATAGGGATTGATTGAATATGTCCGTAAACACACCAGCCAGCTGGTCTGCGCATGCTCTGAGGGCGCGGCTGGGGATGCAGTCTGGGCCTGCAGCCTTGCGAGGGTTAACACGTTTAAATGTTTTACTCACCTCGGCTGCAGTGAAGGAGAGACCGCATTTTTCCGTTGCAGGCAGTGTCAGTGGCACTGTATTGTCCTCAAAGCGGGCAAAAAAGTTATTTAGTCTGCCTGGGAGCAAGACATCCTGGTCCGTGACTGGGCTGGATTTCTTCCTGTAGTCCGTGATTGACTGTAGACCCTGCCACATGCCTCTTGTGTCTGAGCCGTTGAAATGGGAATCTACTTTGTCTCTGTACTGACGCTTAGCTTGTTTGATAGCCTTACGGAGGGAATAGCTGCATTGTTTGTATTCAGTCATGTTACCAGACACCTTGCCCTGATTGAAAGCAGTGGTTCGCGCTTTCAGTTTCACGCGAATGCTGCCATCAATCCAAGGTTTCTGGTTAGGGAATGTTTTAATCGTTGCTATGGGAACGACATCTTCAACGCACGTTCTAATGAACTCAAGACACCGAATCAGCGTATTCGTCAATGTTGTTATTTGACGCAATACGAAACATGTCCCAGTCCACGTGATGGAAGCAGTCTTGGAGTGTGGAGTCAGCTTGGTCGGACCAGCGTTGGACAGACCTCAGCGTGGGAGCTTCTTTTTTTAGCTTTTGTCTGTAGGCAGGTATCAGCAAAATGGAGTCGTGGTCAGCTTTTCCGAAAGGGGGCGGGGCAGGGCCTTATATGCGTCGCGGAAGTTAGAGTAACAGTGATCCAAGGTTTTTCCGCCCTGGTTGCGCAATCGATATGCTGATAACATTTAGGGAGTCTTGTTTTCAGATTAGCCTTGTTAAAATCCCCAACAACGATGAATGCAGCCTTCGGATAAATGGTTTCCAGTTTGCAAAGAGTTAAATAAAGTTCGTTTCAGAGCCATCAATGTGTCTGCTTGGGGGATATATACGGCTGTGATTATAATCGAAGAGAATTCTCTTGGTAGATAATGCGATCTACATTTGATTGTGAGGAATTCTAAATTAGGTGAACAGAAGGATTTGAGTTCCTGTATGTTTCTTTCATCGCACCAGGCCTCGTTAGCCATAAGACATACACCCCACCCCTCTTCTTACCAGAAAGGTGTTTGTTTCTGTCGGCGCGATGCGTGGAGAAACCCGTTGGCTGCACCGCTTCGGATAGCGTCTCTCCAGTGAGCCATGTTTCCGTGAAGCACAGAACGTTACAGTCTCTGATGTCCCTCTCTGATACAGCCCGACAGGATGCTCTCGATTGTGCATCTGTAAAAGTTTGTGGGTGCTTTTGGTGACAAGCCAAATTTCTTCAGCCTCCTGAGTTTGAAGAGGCACTGCTGCGCCTTCTTCACCACGCTGTCTGTGTGGGTGGACCAATTCAGTTTGTCCATGATGTGTACGCCGAGGAACTTAAAACTACCCTCTCCACTACTGTCCCGTCGATGTGGATAGGGTGCTCCTCAGCTGTTTCCTGAAGTCCACGATCATCTCCTTTGTTTTGTTGACGCTGAGTGTGAGGTTATTTTCCTGACACCACACTCTGAGGGCCCTCACCTCTTCCCTGTAGGGAATCTCGTCGTTGTTGGTAATCAAGCCTACCACTGTAGTGTCATCTGCAAACTTGATGATTGAGTTGGAGGCGTGCATGGCCACGCACCGTGGGTGAACAGGGAGTACAGGAGAGGGCTCAGAACGCACCCTTCTGGGGCCCCAGTGTTTAGGATCAACAGGGTGGAGATGTTACCTCCCCTCACCACCTGGGGCGGCCTGTCAGGAAGTCCAGTACCCAGTTGCACAGGGCAGGGGTATTCGCGCAAATGCTGCCACTAATCCACGGTTTCTGGGTTGGGAATGTTTTAATAGTTGCTGTGGGTACGACATCGCAGATGCACTTGCTAATAAACTCGGTCACTGAATCAGCGTATTTGTCAATGTTGTTGTTTGACGCAGAGCGGAACATATCCCAATCCACGTGATGGAAGCAATCTTGAAGCGTGGAATCAGATTGGTCGGACCAGCGTTGAACAGACCTAAGCGCGGGAGCTTCCAATTTTAGTCTGTCTATAGGCTGGGAGCAACAAAATGGAGTCGTGGTCAGCTTTTCCAAAAGGAGTGCGGGGGTGGGCCTTATATGCGTTACGGAAGTTAGAATAACAATGATCCAGGGTTTTACCAGCCCTGGTAGCACAATCAATATGCTGATACAATTTAGGAAGTCTTGTTTTCAGATTAGACTTGTTAAAATCCCCAGCTTGCACAAGGATAGTCTGCTGTACATTGTTTAAGTCAACGCGGTTGTGCAACCCAGTAATAGATCTTCGTACAAAGTATTTCAAGATCTCCAGCTTTATAGGGCAAGTGTAAAACTATCAATTTGACATGAGGTCTTTCCATTCCAAATACATTTGGAGAGCAGGCCATTTATTTTACATAAAACGTTGGATGGAATTGAAACTGGCAGGGCTTGGAAAAAATCTATCAACATTTGAAATATATTAATTTTGATTATGTTGAACATACCTAACATAGAAATAGGGAGATTTCTTCATCTCTGAAGATAGGATTCAATCTTATCTATTAAAGGAAAGTAATTGATTTTAAATGCCAAATCCAGACTGCATGGCATCAGTACAGCCAGGTATTTCATATACACTACATGAACAAATGTATGTTGTCTCCTGCTCACAAACAATTCATTCTAAAATCACGGGCATTAATATGGAGTTGGTCCCGCCTTTTCTGCTATTACAGCCCCCACTCTTCTTGGAAGGCTTTCCACTCAATGTTGAAACATTACTGTGTGGACGTGCTTCCATTCAGCCACAAGAGCATTGTTGAGGTCGGGCACTGATGTTGGTCGATTCGACTGGCTCGCTGTCTGTGTTCCAAATTATTCCAAAGGTGATCAATGGTGTTGAGGTTAGGTCTCTGTGCAGGCCAGTCACGTTCTTCCACACCAATGTTGACAAACCATTTCTCTATGGACGTCACTTTGTCCAAAGGGTCATTGTCATGCTGAAACAAGAAAGGCCTTTCCCTAAACTGTTGCCACAAAGTTGGAAGCACAGATTCGTCTCAAACGTCATTGTATGCTGTAAAGTTAAGATTTCCTTTCAATAAAACTAAGGTCCCTCGTCTGAACAATAAAAACAGCCCCATACCATTATTACTCCTCCACCATCTTTACAGTTGGCACTATGCATTGGGGCAGATAGCGTTGTCCTGGTCAGATAGTAACGAGTGATTCAGCACTCCAGGTAACACATTTCCTCTGCTCCGAAGTCCAATGGCAGCAAGCAACATGGCAGCAGTACAATATGTTCGCAGCACAAAATGTGGTACAAACATTATTGGGCACAGAAAACAGTACAAAGGGCAAGAAGGTAGAGACAACAACAATATCACGCAAAAGCAACCACAGCGGTCATTAGGAGTGTCCACGTTCCAGTCGCTAGCTGCAGCGAACTGAAAAGACGAGCTAACCAGGGATGTGAGTGCTTTGGGACCTTTAACAGAATGTGACTGGCAGAACGTGTGTTGTATGTGGAGGATGAGGGCTGCAGTAGATATCTCAGATCGGAGGGAGTGAGGCCTAAGAGGCTTTTAGAAATAAGCATCGACCAGTGGGTCTTGCGATGGGTATACAGAGATGGCCAGTTTACAGAGGAGTATAGAGTGTAGTGACGTGTCCTATTGATGGCAAATCTGATGGCCGAATGGTAAAGAACATCTAGCCGCCGAGAGCACACTTACCTGCTGTAATATAAGTTATGTCTCTGTAATGAAGCATGGGTGGGATGGTCATTTGAATCAGGATAAGTTTGGCAGCTGGGGTGAAAGAAGAGTGATTAGAGGAAACCAAGTCTAGATTTAACTTTAGCCTGCAGCTTTGATATGTGCTGAGAGAAGGACAGTGTACCGTCTAGCCATACTCCCAATTAGTTGTATGGGGTGACTGCCTGAAGCTCTAAACACTCAGAGGTAGTAATCACACCTGTGTGTAGAGGGGCATTCTTCTTACCAAACCTCATTACATTTGTTTTGGAGGTGTTCAGAACAAGATTAAGGTCAGAGAAAAGCTTGTTGGACACAAAGAAAGCTTTGTTGTAGAGCATTTAACACAAAATACGGAAGGGGCCAGCTGAGTATAAGATTGCATATAAATCATCTGCATATAAATGGATGAGGGTGCTTCCTACTGCCGACTTTATGTAACTTCCCCAATTACAATGTTTAGCTACAATTACCCTCTTTACTGTAAAAATAAAGATATGGATTCATTGTAATGCGGATGCTTCTGCCCAATATCACTTTTGAATGGTGATTACAAAATCATTGCTAAGGTATTAGCTTTTTGCATCGAGACAGTAATATAAAAGTTGATTGACTCAGACCAAACAGGGTTTATAAGGAACACCGTGTATATAGACAATCTCTGCAACTTTTTTCAATATAATCATTCATAAGAAGAACTTGAATGCTACAAAAGTTGCATTGTGAATAGATGCAAAATAAGCATTTGATAGGGTGGGATGGGCATACTTGGTGGCTGTTATAAAAAGGTTTGGTTTTGGTCCGATTTTTATTTCCTCAATTGAGCAATTGTACAAATCCGCCAAAGCATCTATACAAACAAATTGACAAATCTCTGAATCATTCAAGTTATCAAGAGGGACAAGACAGGGATGCCCTTTGTCTATATAGCTATTTGTTTTCTTTGGCCACAGAACACCTAGCATCAATATTTAGAAATCATGGCTAAATCCAGGGCACAGAGATCATCATGTGATATCATTGTATGCAGAGGACATTTTACTTGTATCTGAATCAGAACAATCTCTGCAATTTATTTTAAAACTTTTGGAAAAATACAGTCCCTTCAGAAAGTATTCACATACATTGACTTTTTCCACATTTTGTTAAGTTACAAAGTGGGATGAAAATGGATTAAATTGTAATTTTCTTGTCAATGATCTACCAAAATATACTGTTATGTCAAAGTGGAAGAAAAATTACAAAATGTCTAATTAATAAATGTGAAATAAAACGCAAATATATTTTGATTAGATAAGTATTCATCCCCTGAGTCAATATTACGATGACGCCGGAGGGGAAGGCTGCCGTTTATCGGCTCTTAACCAACCATGCTATTATGTTTGTTTTTTCGCGTTGTTCGTAACTTGTTTTGTACATAATGTCGCTGCTACCGTCTCTTATGACCGAAAAGAGCTTCTGGATATCAGAATTGCGATTGCTCACCTCAAACTGGACAAAGAGTTTTCTTCAATGAGTCAGACGGGAAGGATATACTACTACAAACACCCGACCAAGCCCAGGTCCCTGTGATGCACTGGGAAAGGAATCTGAGATTTTGTGGAAAAAGATCAGGGATTCTAAGGATTAGGTGAGTGGCTAATCTGCCCTTGCCTTCCGTCCTGCTAGCTAATGTTCGAACACTGGGAAAATAAATTGGACGAGCTGAAAGCACGTAAATCCTACCAACGGGACATGAAAAACTGTAATGTATTTTGTTTCACCGAGTTGTTTCTGCACGACGACGTTAAGATTATACAGCTGGCGGGGTATACACTTCATTGGCAGGACAGAACAGCAGCCTCTAGTAAGACACCAGGTGGGGGCATATACATATATGTGAAAAACAGCTGGTGCATAATTTCTAAGGAAGTCTCAAGGCTTTGCTCACCTGAGGTGGAGTATCTCATGATAAGCTGTAGACCACACTATCTAGCTAGAGTTTCCATTTGTATTTTCCGTAGTTGTCCTCATACCACCACAGACTGATGCTGGCACTAACAACCGCTCAATGAGCTTCATACCACCATAAGCAAACAGGAAAACGCTCATCCAGAGGGGGCGCTCCTAGTGGTCAGACCTTTAATGCAGTGAAACTTAAATCAGTTTGATATAATTTCTATCAGCATGTTAAATGTGCAAACCAGAGGAAATGTTTGACTGTGGAGATTGCATGGCTGTTATCTGAGCTGAAATAGTTTTGCCACGTTCTGACCTTTTATTTCCTTGTTTGTCATATTTAGTATGGTCAGGGGCGTGAGTTGGGGTGTGGGCAGTCTATGTTTGTTTTTCTATGATTTTGGGATTTCTTTATGTGTCGAAGAAGTATGGTTCTCAATCAGAGGCAGGTGTTTGGCTGTCTCGAATGAGAATCATTCTTGGGGTAGCCTGGGTTTCACTGTTTGGTTGTGGGTGTTTGCTTCCTGTGTCTGTGTTTGTCGGTACTGCTTAGGTTTATTCACGTTTATTGTTTTTTATTGATAGTGTTCAGTTTATGTTTTTAAATAAACAACCATGGACACT